>NC_132838.1:120917773-120922773 GCF_048164855.1 Canis lupus baileyi | reverse complement strand
GAATGAAAAATTACCCACAGCACCACCTGTGCGTCCCCTGGGACACGAGGATTTAGAGTTCTCTCCTGCAGTCTTGGAGCTCTCGTTGCTAAATATTTCTCTGACTATTTCTTTGCATTCCACCCATCCCACCCCCACAAATTAAAAACAAAAAAGATAGTAAATTCTGTTTCCCACCAAAGCCTTTTAAATAACATCTCCACAAAGCCCAACTTAATTACATAACTCAAGTGCTTGAGGAAAAAAAAAATAGCATTTATTCCCATAATTTTGGAAGCTGTCTCTACCCGTTTCTGTATGTGCAAACTGCACCGACTGTGTGAACAGCCCCTGTCTGCCCAGCTCCCTCCGCCTGGCTAGGAACGGTGTCGTTCCCCTCCGTTTATTCCATCTGCTTGGGCCTCCCCTGGCCCCGCGTTCGGGGAAGGTTCTGGGCTTCATGGGGCCCCGCGGTGGGGCCGGCCGGATGCACAGCGTGCGGAGAAACGCGGGGTCGGGGGACCCGAGGCCCGCCCACCCTCTCACCTGCACGCACAGCCCCTCGTCAGGGGCCCACAGTGAAAAGCGGGTCACGGCCAACGCCAAGGGTGCCCCACCAGCCCCTCGGGCCGGCTCCCCTCCGACTCCACTTCCGACTGCGGGTCAGTCGTACACAAACAAAGCCTTAACAGAAATGTTACCGAGGAAATAATAGCCATTTCCAATGATAATACACAATTTTAGCACTGACGCTTGGCTGATTTAGGTGTTCGGCCAATGTGTCAAGCAGCCTGCCTTCCTTAGGCGGGCCTTTAATGGGTAACTGGCAGGCTCTGGCAGCCTTATTTCTGTTCTAGATTTGGTTTGTCATTGGGTATCCATTACCTGCCATTCATCTTTGATCTCTTTGGACAGGCCTGATCAAAAGATGTCATTTGACCTACTCCACTTGGCAGAAACTTGTATGACTCTCATAAAGGGGCCACCCCAGCTATAAATAAAATGACATTATTATTTTTCTGTCCTATCATGTAGAAGAGACAATTATGATAATGCAGTGTCTGTCATCGGGAGCCCAGCAAATTGCTAGCTCTCACGCAACTGTTTAGCTTTCTTATTTGTTTTTTGTCTGTTTTCCTCCATTTCAAGTTGAAAATAAAGCAGAATTGAAATCCCTAATGCTCTGCCTCCCACTCCCAACAGTCTCGGGGCTTCTTCCCATGGTACTGACATGCAGGTGTGGCTAGCAGCTTGTGTTTGTCAACGGTGGGTGGTGGTTATGGCTGTGTTGGCAACGCGAGGCAACGGGCAGATCAGGACCGTCCTTCGCTTAGTGTTTTGAAAACAAGAGCTAATCTCTGAAATTAGAACCCAGAGATATTGTCGACGATGGATAAACATCACGGCAAGGGTTTCCTGCGTCCTTCAGCAGGTCGTGACGGGGCAACATGCACGGGAACGTTCACCCGACAAGCCAAAGAGAGCGAGCTCGGGAGTCCTTGCCAGGGACGCCCAGAGCTTGGGGCGGGTGCGGGGACACGGAGGCCCAACTTTCCGTTCTCGTCTCCAGTGTAGACCAACAGTACGGTCTCCATTCCCGTGAGACTGGCTCCCAATCCCTTCTGGACACGGAGGTTGGGGTGATCCAGGGTCTGCTCCCTCCCTGGGCGGCTGAGAGCTCCACGGGTACGACGGAGGGAATGTGCAGACAGAACCAGCTCAGCACTTGGTCTGTGTCGGCCGGTGGCCCGTGCGGACCACAGGTGGCAATGCTCCACCCGCCACGTGCCAGGCACCTGCCCCGCTCCGCAGTCTCCATCCAACCCACGCTCTTGCTGGGGAAGAGAGGGCAAGGGGACACGGCCTCAAAGGCCTCTGCTGAAATTCTGGCTGCAGCTGCTCGGAATCATCCTAGGACTAGAGGGCGTCGCAGGAACGGTCCAGATAGGCACCAAGCCCAAAGCCTCATTCGATAAAGGGGGAAATGAGCTCCAAAGAAGAGGAAGGGCCACCCAGAGGCACCCCAGGGCGTCAACGGCAGAGCTGAGACCAACCCCACACCCCCTAACTCTGCAGGCGGGGCCCTCCCACCCCGCCAGGCCGCCTGCCGTCCTCCCCAGTCTAGCCAAGGGCTCTCCCTTCCGTGAGCAGATGACCACGCAGGCTGTCGGAGTTCTGCTCGGCACGAGGATGCACACGGTGGTGTGGCTGGCCGTCCCCGGCCGACGGCATGTCACGGGATGCCACCGGACGTACCCCTGTACAGAGCCCTGGGTTCAGGACTCGGGCATCCCAAGGCCTCCAGGGGCCACCATGTACTCACCCGGGGCGAAGCACCAGAGAGGACGAAGCAAGTGGGTGAGTACAGGACAGGGGGACGAGAGGGACAGAGCAGATTCTGAATCCTCTGCCCAACAGGAGGAAATGTGGCCTCTGGCCGGGCTGACATTGCTTGACCTTTACCTTCTGCAACAAGGGCACAGAGCATTTTCCAAGTACGGGGGCCCGAGATGAGTCAACGCCATCGCCTGATGGAGCGGGGATCCTTGAACTGACACTGTTTCACTTTGATATGTGACACTCATTTTGAGGAAGAACACATCTGAGTCACTTCACGGCCTTGGGAACCATCAGATCAACAAGAATGAATATTCTGGGTTAGCAGATGAGTCAAGAAAGTTCTGGAAATAGTCTCCAAACTGCAAGGCTGGGCCAGACACGGTAAGAGCGGGGAAAGCACGGCACTCCTTTCCCCATCCCAGCGTAGCTCGTCCCGCAAGGCGCCAGACAACGTGCCACTAAGACACAAGATGGTTCTAGGGCCGACTGGTGGCGAATCGTTCCCTTAAGGCTCAGCTGGGCGCCCCACTGCCAGGAAACCATTTACAATTTTCCCTCAGCCCTGGGATGAGGAAGCCATCCCTCCTCCGTGTCCTCACCCTGCTCAGTGTCGCTCTCGGTCATGGAACCCACGTCGCCGTGTCCCCCCCAGTCCGACCTCCTTGGGGACCGCCCACCTTGGTATCCCCTGCACCTGCCAGCGCCGGCCAGAGCAGGTGCCCGATACACGTCCGCTCAAATTGTTTCAGTGACTCCCCAAACACATGCTCCAGTAACCCGGCGCCCTCCGAGGAATCCGTGATTACGGGAAAGTGCACACAAGTACGTTTTCCTTCCTTGAGCCTGAGCCACATCTCCCTTCCCCATCCCCACATCCCCGGTCCCATTCATCATGCTGTCACATGACAGTTCACTAAGCCCCTATTAAGTGCCCCAAACTTGTCGAGTCTTCCCCCCCACGATAACAAGCCTCTCTTTCCTACGAGCTCCGGCTCACACATCAACGGATCAAGAGCTGAAAACTAAGAGTTGGGGGAACCCAAGCAGAAGGTGTGAGGACCAGAGGTAGAGAACGCCCCGTCTTCTTTGATGCCCCTGAGCAGATGTGGGCTCCAAGGGAACGCAGGCCACGCCACACGCGCTCCCGCTTGCATTCGGATGCAGCACTGATCCCGGGCACCCAGGGCGTCACGAATGCACGACAGGTCCGTGGGCCCGGTGCTCAGGCCCAGAAGGAGTGGGACCAGGAAGAGGTTTGGGCGAGGCAGCGGCTCCTTGGGGCGCACGTCACGTGCTGCTAAAGGACCCGGGAATCTCCGGAGCCCGCGTCTATCAGCCCCTCTGTGCTGAGAAGCTGGGGCGCTCGGGCTGACTACGAACGCTTCTGGGTCTCCAGCTGCAAAACTGGGAATCAAAGCGTCGTCCTCCGACAACTGTTAACGGAATTATGCACGGAGAGCATTCAGCACAGAGCCCGGCACATGGCACGCGTTCAGCAAAGAACGGTTATTTCTGGCTACAGAAATTACGCTTTTCTATCAGCAGGGAAGACCCTGCTGTGGCGAGAAAGGGCAGGGCCCGCATGGTGAAAGGATCGGTCCCTGCACTGGGCCAGACTTTGCAGAGGGGGACGGTCATTAAAGTCCAGGAAACTCCTGCAATTAGCCTCTGGAGTCCAGAAGAGGTGGGACAGGATAGAAGTTAAAAAAAAAAAAAAAAAAAAAAAAAACCGCAGACGGAACAGGTGCTCCAGAGCCCCTCTGCATTCTGGGAGGTGCCTTCCTGCCCCAGGGATCTTCTTCAAGGCGACAGGCAAGGGCAAGGGGGCGACAGCCTGCGGCCTCTGGCTGCAGAGAGGCTTGGCCTTATGGAGGCCGGGACAGAGGTGACGAAGCACGAGGCTGTGGGAGGTGCTCGCCCCTGGGCGCCCTGCAGGCGGGGGTTCCCCGTGTGCCCGGGTGGCGGTGAGTGAGCACGGGCGTGCAGGCCTCCAGGGTTAGGTCCCCAAAGCCACGTCACCGCGTCGCTGGTGGGAGGGGAGGGCGCTGAGCATGGCCATCCTCTCCCCCTCCCGGCCCTTCCGCCTCGTGGTCTGCAAGCCTCAGTTTCCTCAACTGCAAGAGGGCTTGGCGATGCCAACTCTTCCCTGGGTGGCCATGACGCGGCCAACAGACCAAAGAAAAAACAACAAAAAAATCCACAAAAAAAAAAAAAAAAAAAAAAAGTGCTCTGTGCACTGCCATGGGGCTGTGCACACCATGACGTTAGAGAGGCCCATCTTCCCGCCCGTGATTGGAAACTGAGTCCCCAGACTCGGGCCCAGGGCCGCGTCACAAGCAGAGAACACAGAAGAAAGATCTAGAACAGGGTTGTCCGTGTGGCTACTTAAGTGGAAAATAACTCCCGTTAAGTGAAGGTAAACCTGACCTCCGTTGCGCTCACACGATCTGAATGCACCGCGGCCCTCACGCTGGGCGGGCCTGGGGCACACGGGGCACAGGGGGCACACGGGGCACATGGTCCCGCCATGGGGCCCACCCCAAGCCTCGCTCGGGCCCCCGGCTCTCCTGCGTCCTCTCCTTTCCTGGACGTTAACAGCTCTTAACCCTTTTGGGAGCTGGGCATGTCCCGAGACGCCAGCGGCCCTCACCATCCCCATGCCATCTGGAACGTCTCCAGGG
>NC_132838.1:120817773-120912773 GCF_048164855.1 Canis lupus baileyi | reverse complement strand
CACTGACCCTACTGGCCAAGCATGGCAAGGATCACAGCAGGCCTGGGGAACTCCCAGCTAAAATTAAAGACAAAGGAAGTAAACAGGATGCTTAATTAAGACGCAAGCCAGGTGTGGGGAGAACAGCAGGACACAAAGTGCAGAGCACAGCCTCCAGCAGCAGCAGCCTCTCCTCGCCAGCCCAGGGACCGCAGCTAAGGAGCTGCCCTGGGACTTCCAAGGAGGGTGACTTGTCATCCTTGGCTTTTTTTCTTTTCTTTTCTTTTTTTTTTTTTTTTCTTTCAACTTTCCTTCTGGAAACCAGACCTGAACATCCGGGGTGGGAAGACCATCAGATTCAAGTTCACGTATAAACTTTTCCCTCCGCGTCTCCTCCGTGCCCGGGTCCCAGGTGGCGGCGGCGGCGGTGGCGTGGGGCTCCCCCCAGATTCCCACCCCCAGCCATATTGACTCGTTTGTGTGCGAACATTCGCCTGCAGGACTGTAAAAGCTCCCTTTACCAAAATCAATTCAAAGATTCAAAACAATCTATTGAAGAGTTTTGCAGCTAGCTTTTAAACCACTTATAAAAGACAACACACAGGAAAAATTAACCCCTGTGGCTCTATTAGGAACAGTATAATAAATGTACATTTAAAAGATCTATAAACACATATTTATCTGCAAAATGTTCTTGCATAAAACTGTTATTGAAAAGGCTTTCATTTTATCTTTGTGTTATTGTAATTTTATTGAATTGCTTATTCATTCTTTGATATTGTATTTTAATGGTATTATAAATCTGTTTTATGTCTGATAGGAGCCTCATTGTAAACTGATATAACAGATAATATGGCAATTCACCATAAAAATTCTAAACCAAAAATGCAGATCAGAACGCAAAGAAGCACTTTAATTCATTCTCGGTTTCTTTTCATTTTATTTTTTAATTATTTTTCATGTGCCGGTTGCCATCTGTTGATAAAGGATGGTTGTGTGAAACTCACTGTACAACACAATAGGAACTTTTTGTATAATTCTATTCATAAAAAATGATAACAGTATAAAAGCATTACACTCCTCGAGACTGAGGATCATTAGCAAGTTCATTGTATAAACTGATTTAAATTAGTCACTTTTGGAACAAAATCCTTTTTTGCAAAATATCTTATTTTGGGTAATTTTTAGTATCATGAATAATAGAACAAAAAAAACCCCACTTTCTAAAATGTCTCCTATTATTTTTATCCTTTTATTAAAAACAATGGAAAACAATTACGATAAAAGATGGTATCAACATGTAGAGCAATTATGTCATAAACCCAGCCACGGCTCAGAAACTTAGCAGGAAGTTCATTCAATAAAAGTATCTTAACTTGCCATCCCTAAATGATAAAATCTCCAGTATCAGAAAGGAAGTGATGCGGTCACCGATAGTGTGGCAGACACCTGGTCCCGAGACTATGGCTTTACGGCATCCCTGCTGCCTCGCCGTGGGTCCCTCCCGCGGCCGTGGGCATCCCTGCCAGCCTGTGCCATGCTAAACGCCTCTCGTTAGCTTCCGCTCAGACCCCACGGCGGTCTCGTGAAGCCTGGGAAGACGCTTTCCCCGGGTGAGCAGATCTGGACATAGGAGCATGCATCGACACCGTCCCGCTAAGTGTCACACAGTTCATTCCCCTAAAGCAAAAGAACAGCAAGACTCAGGGAGAGACTTGGGGAAAGTGTGGATCACCACCTAACAACTTAGCAACGCTACAGAAACAAGCAAGCTATGAATAGCAGCTGCCACGAGCGCCCGGCTCCGCTGCAGATAAAAGCAGCATGCTATAAACACAAAAGGCTTCTATCCAAAAATACAGAAAATTATTTTTTTTATTCCTTAAGAATTTTGCACATAAATCATTGTTGCCAATAAATTTTTGAAAGGTTCCATCGGGAATTAAATATATATATATATATATATAGAGAGAGAGAGAGAGAGAGTATAGATAGATACATCAAGGTGAAAATCGTTCAATGAGACACAATTAAACCCTGTTCACGAAGTGACAATGGCTAAAGGCCCAACACGGGTGCACAGGTTGACCGAGCCTCGCCCCAGCCGAGCCACAGAAGACACTGCGCAGGAGCCCGCTGTCCCCGCGAGGGTGAGGCGGCCGGGCCCCAGGAAAGCACCTGCCCACCCGCCGGGGGCTCAAGGCCCCCCGAAAGCGCCGCCAGGCAGAAAGAAAGTTTCAACCCCGAGAACTCGGGAAATGGTGAAAATAGCCACCAGGACGGAAACCACCGTAAAATGCCTTCAAGCACCCAGCCGTCAGTGAGACGAGGGCCTAGAAGTAAGCGGGGCGGGGTTGGCGGCGTGTCCCCCAAGACAGGTGCACCCCCAAGACGCAGGCCCCGGGGAGAGGAGCGAGGGGCCCTGCGGCGCCTAATTCTTTCCAGAGTTAACGGCTGATAGAAGTGACGCAGGGGGGATCCCTGGGTGGCTCATGCCAGCGGTTTGGCGCCTGCCTTTGGCCCAGGGCGCGATCCTGGAGTCCCAGGATCGAGTCCCACGTCCGGCTCCTGGCATGGAGCCTGCTTCTCCCTCCTCCTGTGTCTCTGCCTCTCTCTCTCTCTCTCTCTCTCTATGTCTATCATAAATAAATAAAAAAATAAATCTTTAAAAAAAAAGAAGAAAAAGTGACGCAGGGTTTCTCAGCAAACCTCCTGGACCTAAAACGGCGTCGGGACAGTCCGGGGCAGTGTGGCTCTAAACTCCCAGCTCGGAGCCGGAAACGATGCTAAGAATTGGCAAGACCACACGCAGGAGCGATTCCTCACGTGGGTTCGATCCCCGCAGAACCTCACAGAACAGAGGTGCGGGTTCTGCAGAACCACAAACAAAGATCTGCAAGCCGGGACCCAACCCGAGAATCACACCTGTCCCGCGGGGCCCCGCCCACCAGGCAGGTATCCCAGGGACAGAGGCACCCAGACCCCCGGGTTAGTGCTCCCCCCGAGCTCTAGCAAAACGGCTGCCAGCCTGTGCGAGGCCTCCCCTCACTGGCTTCATCCACTCACATCATGTTATGATCCATCCCTGCTGTTGCCTGTGCCTTAGGTTCCCTCACTGTGGCTGTTCTGAAACATTCCGTGGTGAGAATATTATTTATCCTTAAAAAGAAGGAGGAGGAGGAGGAGAGGGTCCAGGCAAAAGCTGTCTTTCCAAGAGCCTACACCTGGAGGGGCAAAGGTGCTCCAGGCTCTGCCCCCCCCCCCCACCGTGAGGGGTGCTATCTGCAGTGTTGGAGGCTGCGTGCTTCCCCAGCCCGCTCCGGGGAGGGAGGGGGAGCTGCTCAGGAGGCCCTGAGTAACCCACCTCTCCCCCCACCTGGGCGTTTACAGGTCGCTGTAATGAAGACGTGGCCAGGTGCTAGGTGCCGCCCAGCAGACGACGCTCCTGACCACCTGGCGGCAGGGAGGCAGGTCTAGCGCGCACCTGGCCAAGGGGAGGTGGGGCCCGGAGGCTGATGTCGCCCCGACTTGGCCCACTGGACTGGCAAGGACCTCGAGCTACAGGCCCGGGCACTCGGGGGGTGGGGGGCTCTGGGGGAGCCTTTTCTCCCTGCTTGCAGGATGCTCCTGGGTCCTGAGCAGTGCTGACCTCCAGGCCAAGAGAAGGAGAAGGGAGAGTGCCGCTCCCTAAGGGCCGCGTGGAGATGCTCAGCAGGTGCACAGCACGGGCCACCGGGCCAGGCCGCCCCAGGATACATCCTCCACGGACCTGAGTTTCTGCCTCAAGGCCTTCAAATCGTAGCCTGGCAAGCGTCCGCGTATTGTCTTGCGCTTCCCACGACGTAAGGAATGTAAAATGGAGTCGGCGTCGCAGGGTGACAGTAATCACACACAAGTAAGATAGTGTATTTTATCATTTTCTCTTAAAGTTCCTCCCAGCTCCCCCCCGCCAGCTCCTTATATTCCAAGGTAATCCTCTGAACCCCATTAATCATTCCAGTGTCGAGCCAGGTAATGATGGAGAGGCGAAGGCCTCTGCTCAGGGGGTGTCAGGTGCACGGACGGGGCCGGGCACTGCTCCCAGCCCCAGTGCCTGCCCTCACGGCACCCTCGGACGTGCCCCCGAAGTGCCCCACAGGTGCCTCTTCTCGGGTGTGCTGCTTTTTAGCTCCTCGTTAGAGAATGAGTACTTTCCGTTACTTTTACGAAGCTTCACGGGGGCCTCAGGCTCCACCTGGAACTGCACTAAACACCCACCAGCGCCGGGGCTGTGGGAAAACAGACTCAGGTCTGGGAAAGTCAAGGGTCCCAACGGGAGCCGGGCAGCCTGGTCAGGAGCACCCAGTGTGGGCTACGGAGGCCACGCATCCTCTGGTCTCCCTGACATGCGCAACAGCAGGGCCCGTGTGGGACGTGCAGCTTCCCCTCTAGGCTGAGAGAGAGAGAGAGAGAGAGAGAGAGAGAGAGATTACCTGCAAGAGTCGAGGCCAGGAGTAAACGAAGTGAGAAGCACTGAATTTCTGAGTGAGTGAATAAGTGAATGAATTAGTGAATGAGGGCAGAAGAAAAGAAGAAAGATGACTTCCGTTTGGGGTACTTAGTTTTTTTTTTTTTTTTCCTATCATCACACGGGCAAGCGTGCGTGTGCCTGTGCGCGCGTGCATGTGTGTTGGGTGTGTACTGTGTTGGGCAACCTGCTTCTTTCCACGCAACGTTGAGGGGTGAGCATTTCTCTCCCGCGGGAGCTGTTTTAAACACGCCTCGGTCGGTCGTGAGAGCTGAGACAGCCCCGAAGGGGAGACCGTCCACAGTCCCAGGCGCCAGAGGCCAGGCGCCCTGTCCCAGCAGGGAGCACCCACCGCAGCCCGCCGCCGCCCGGCCCTCAGGCTCCGGAGCAGAGCCTCCCGTGGGTCTCCACGACGGGCACCGGCCGTCTCTGCTCCTCCAGGGCTTGAAGTGTTTTAAAAATGAGAAGAGAAAGAACACCAGGATTCCACGACGAGCTCCTGGAGGTGGGTTTCACGATACTTTATTTCAGACATCAAGACCCATGAGCCTTGCCATTTAAGTGAAAAGACAAAAAGCATCATTCGGTCAGTGCCCATGTTTCCTTTTCTATTTCTTTTTCTTTTTTTCTTTTTTCCTTGACGTCTGTTGAGGTTTCTGTTTCTCACCTCTACGAGGATTCAAAGTCAAAGAACTCTACGAGGCGGGAGCACGTGAGGTTTCTGGGCGCCCGGCGGGGCACAGCGGGATTATGGACACCCCGATGACTCCGTCACCTTCGTAAACCCGCAGCGACATCCATACCGGGGCCCCCAGAGGGGCCTGGCTTCTGCCCAGGAGACACAGCGGGACAGACCCACCTTTGTCCCTTGCCCCCGCGTGAAAACCTGGGTCCATGACAACTTTGCCACGCTGCCCCACAGCTCGGGAAGGTTCTGTCCCAAATGGTGCAAGGCTGCAGCCCTGCACACACACGCGTACACGGGCCCCTGTGCATCTGGAAATGCTGCGGCGTCCTCCCTGGGTGGCCCGTCCATGCACCTGCAGCAGCAACGGTGGGCAGCAGGCTGCGTGCGGGCCGCCCTCGCGGTGGGGATCGACCAGGGCCCGACGTGGCAACCAAAGGCAGGAGGTCAGCCTGTCTGAGGCACACCAACTGGGCCGGCTCTCGGGCGGGCCGTCAGCCTGCACGGGCGAGGGCCCGGAGTCCGTGCACAACCACGCACTGCTGGCCTCCAGGACGGGCGAGAGGCGCCCGGGATCCCAGCCCTAGGAACACGGCCAGTGGAGCTTTTAAAGCACTACTATTATTTTTTTTGCTTTAGGAGACCTGTGAGTTTTCCATAATTAGAAAGCAACTGTTACAATTTTCACTTCTACGGTTTTACGATCTGAGATCTCGAGTAGCAAGATTTGGCCCCAAGTTCATTCTTACAGTTGACTTCGATCCCCATCCCCGTGCACACCATTGCGCCAACCCGGGGACAACTCATACGGTTTTATTTCAACGCGCCGATTTCTCAGGTGCCGCCGGGAGCTGCGTAAGAGTCAAGAGTCCTTTCCTTCGCCCTCCCCGCCTCCCCCTGCTTGCAAACCCAAAGCAGTGAGGAGAGGCCTGAGGCCAGGCCTTGGAAGGGGCTGCAGCAGCGGGGACCCCCCCAACACCCCACTCCGGGTTGGAGGCCGCATGCTGACCTGCCGTGTATGGGACTTCCCCGAAATCTGCCCAGGCAGCCTTTGCCAACCGACTTCCTGACACAATAGGCCCTCTCCCTGCACGCCCATTGCCTTCCAAAACAAGGCACAGCCACCCAACTTGGAGAGGCGGAGGTATCCTTGCACAATGTAGGCCAAGTCCGGAGGGGAAGACACTTTAAAATTAGAGACTCTCTGGGCACAGTGATTCCACGGAAGCGCAGTGATATATATATATATATATTTTTTTTTTTAAATCCCCCCTCGATTCCATGAGTGGAAAGTGAAGAAACCATTTTCATATGAGCATATTTTTCTCCAAGGAACAGTTAGGAAAATGCTGATGTGGTGTCTCAATACATTTTACTACGATGCCATCAATTACATAAAAACACAATTAAGTCACTGTTTCAAAATCCTTAAATATTATTCAGCCAAAACCCAAAAGGACATTTGCAGCGTTGTACGGTCATTATCTACGGCGCTGCATGCGGTGGCCAGCCACCTCGCCGCGCTCGGCAGGAGCTAAACATAGCGGACGCACAGCCACAGCGCCTCTCCGTCCGGGCCGCGGGCCCCGCAAGCATCCTCAGGTGACAGGGACGCCGGGGGAGCAGCCTTCCGCAGCCCGAGCACAGAGCCAGCTTTTAAATCACTCCACGCCTTGGCCAGTTGGGTTCGGCCAGGCGGTGACCGCGAGCACCCGGGCTGTTCTCTCTCCAATGCTGGACTCTGGTTTTTCTGTCCATCCATCAAATGCGCTGAATCTAAAGGGCTCTGATCCTGGGAACTTAATACCTATTTTTTCTGTCATCCAGAAGATGTGAATAAAAAGGGCCCAAAGTCTGAGATTCCTACGGGGACGCGTCTACTTTCACATTCGTATCCTTTTTTTAGACGCGTGGAGACATGCTTTCGGCCCTGCGAGGCGGGAGGAGGGGAGGCCGGCCGGGCTGCTGCATTACCTAAGCTCTGACAGCCAGTTAACGTCACGAGCACACTCCCACATGGCTGTGGGAGGGGAAATGCGTGCAACCTTTTTGGAGAACAATTTGGGGTATTTATCATTTTGTTCGCTTGCACACACCCTTTCGGCTAGCAGCTCCCCCTCTGAGGACCGTACCCCACCAAGATGTAAATGGAAGGATGATCGCCGCATGAGGGCCGTGCAGGGTGCTCAGGGTGCTCGGGGTGCCCAGGCTGGCCAAAGGAAAGACAGGGAGCAACCCGAACGTCCACCCCGAGGGGAATGCACTCGTCGGAGGAAACGCCACCCCCAGAAAGCACGAGGTGGCCCCGAGGTGGCCCCGAGGAACACAATACCATAAACAACAAGGGACACAACCTAACGTGATACAGCGTGGCCACTGAGACACAGGTTTTGCCACCATTTTCTCACGGAGCTGTAATGCAGAGAGCGGAGTTGAAAGAATTTTACTTACCCGTATATACCCACCCACCACCTAGATTCTAACTTTAACGTTTTACTTTCCTCGCTCCATCACATATGTGTTTATCCATCCACTCGCGTGTCCTCCTTTCGGATGGCACGTCAGAGTAAACCGCAGACATCTGAGATGTATTTCTGGTTGCAAGTCGAAAGGTACGACGTAGGGGTGGGTATGTGCATTTACGATTTTAAGGATCCAGGAAGATACACCACAAGCCGGCAACCGGGCTTGCCCCTCGGGAGGGGAGCTCTCCTTTAATTGTTTGCCCTTTGGTTCTCTTGGATTTTGTATCTGGTGCATTATTGCTTTTTTAATAAAAAAAAAAATTAAAATGCATTTAGTTTCACATGAGGGGAAGCTACTGTCAAACCTTGCGGGGCTCTGTATCCAGAGCTTCTGCAGAGGAGCCCTGCACACATGGAAGCCTGGGCGTGTGTGTGCATGTGCGTGCGCATGTGTGCGCGCGTACACGTGCGTGCATGCACACACGTGCACACCCACGTCCGGATACTCGGAGCCCTCGGAGTGAGAGTGGGGCTTGTCTCTCCTGAGATACCAGTCTCTGCCACTTTCTCATGGAGCTGAAATGTCAGGGTGTGGGGCAAGGACCTTACGGAGACTCATTATCTAATTTCCAAGTAAGCAGCCGGACAAGGCTGCGTGTTTGCTGCCGTGAGAGACCACAGAGCACGTGGAATGCATTAAGGACAGGCGGCCCCTCTGTGTGAGGTTAGCTGTGCTCTCTGAGTGCCCATGTCTCGGCCTCTCTTACTGTAAACATCTGTGCAACTTCAAATAAATATCCTCCCAGAGCCTCATGCAGCCCCGAGTCCTGAAACAAACCCTCAGCAACGAGGACCAGGATGCAAGGGCAGGGAAACCCAAAGCTCCAGGAGAGAAGCAGGGCCCGGCCCTGCGATAGAAACGCGCGTGACCGTCCAGAATGCGAAGCGCTCACCAGACTGCTGAGAGGCCTCGGTTTTGTTTCTGCAAAGCAGCAGCAAGCGAGTAAAAGGCCGTAAGAAAACATATATAATTATCATGATCACGTTGAGCAGTACCGTAGGCCAGACGTTCAAAAAATAATAATTAATACTAATTCCACAGCCATACGTGATGTGTTCCTACAGTTCCCTTCTCTCCCAAGACCCGCCGCCTGCCGCGCTAGACGTTGAGCCTCGGGGCCACGAGGTGCATGTCTGCCCAGCAGCGATGCTTTTCCATAGACGTTTTAAAGCCTGGGAATCACATTCCCACATTGTTAGAGGTAGTAAAGCAAAAAGAAAATTGAAATAATTAAAGATGTGATGAGTTACGCCGACATAACGGGATAAATACCTGAAAAACCCTTCCTTCCCTACACATGAAAGGGCCCCAGGAGCTTATGAAAGGTAGGGTGGGGGGGGGGATGTAATTATTGGCTAGCATTCTGCTTCTGTTGGAAAACATGCACGAGGCGAGTTTTAAAAACTCCCTTTGGGAAGAACAAGACCGTGAAAACACTTGCTTCAACCAAGGTACTCGTACACGTACCTGCGTGCGTGTATCTGTGCTCGAACACGCACAGTGACACACGCGCGTCCCTACACATGCAGGCCCACGCCATCTATATACAACTGGACCAGGCATTTTACCAAAAGATGCTAGTACGCAGGCGATCTGTAGGGCATCACGCACCTAAAAAGGTATCCTGCGTGTTACCTACACCTCAAAATTCAATACATGCAACGAGACCAATTATACTGGTGGGGAGGGGAAAGCCTAAAAGAAATGAGGAAACCAACTGCCATATTCTCTTATTTGCGTAGTGCTCTCCCCTTTCCAGGGTTTATTTGGACAGTGTCTCTGGTTGCATCTGCAAACCAATACATCTGCCTTCAGATCACTAAGGCATTTGACAACATCATTTCAGAACCTTTAGTTACTGAGATATCAATAATTAAATGCATTCAGTTCACACTTTGTTCTTGTGGATACCAGCTATTTATCTCTGTCCTCTGAAGAAGCTAATGGTATAATGGGCAAAACATCAAGAATAATTAAGAAAAACGTTGCTATAAAGTCTGTCAGAAGAAATAATAACTTTTATCCAGGACCCCGGCTAGAATTCACTTAGGATCCACCCAGGACCAGCGCATCTTGCTGAAAAATGAAATGATAAACCCACCTCAGGGAAGGACCGCGTGGCATCCCCGAGCTGCTCCTCTGATGGGGTGTGTGGGGAAAGGCCTGGATGTGTGCAAGAGTCCTCGGCTGCGAAACGGGAAGGGGGTGTGGGGCGGGTGCTGCGGGCACCCCAGGCTGGGGACGGGCTCTCGGGGCGGCGGGGGGCGGCCGGGCTGCCGTGGGCAGCGGGGCTAACCGGCTTCAGGAGGACCCTGGTCGAGCCATCAGTGCTCCAGGCCTGCTTGCATAATGAGGTGCTAGTAAACACACAAGTTTCCAGAATATCTTCTGCAAGGACTGGCCAGTTAAATTATAAGGAACAGGTTCATTATTCTTTCCCAGAAAGCATCGTCTGGCTCCTTCCAGAGCCCAGTAACAAATAAAAAGGGAGAAACTCTTCTTATTTTTTTTCTGTGGTTTTTTTTTTTTCCCCCTAAGTAAGGGTCAGGCCTACCTGGTAAACTAGGCCTCCAAAGAGAAGATTCAAATCTTAAATCAGTGAACAATTAATGAGAACCCCGTATACTTCCTGCAGATATGGTAACTGAAGAGTAAAGAATGGTCTGGAAGCATTTGGGGAATATAAAAAATAGTGAAAGGGAATAAAGGGGAAAAGGAGAAAAAATAAGCGGGAAATATCAGAAAGGGAAACAGAACATGAGACCCCTAATTCTGGGAAATGAACTAGGGGTGGTGGAAGGGGAGGTGGGCGGGGGCTGGGGGTGACTGGGTGACGGGCACTGGGGTGGGCACTTGACGGGATGAGCACTGGGGATTATTCTGTATGTTGGCAAATTGAACACCAATAAAAAATAAATTTATTAAAAAATAAAATAAATAAAAATAAAAAAAAAAGAATGGTCTGGAAGCTTAGCCAGGGAAGTCAGCCTCCAGGAGGCAGCCTCTCAGACGAGCCCTTGTCCCTTATCTGCATATTTTTTCAAAAAAAAAAAAAAAAAAATCTCTATTTTCGTTGTCGCCTACACGGGAGTACCTTCCACCGCTGCCTGCTTATGTGCGACTTGTTAGTCATCCCCCCGGAGGGGTGACACATCAACTCCCCCGACGTCTACCTGTAAACTTCAAAGCGCCACACTTGTAGAAGTCAACGCTCCCGTATCTTCATTAAATTCTACAAGCCTTCCCAATCTTGGTGAGCAAATTTATTACACGGGAAAAAAAAAATGGGTATCTTGTTATTAATGACAAAGGTATGGAAAACGCGGGATGGAAACGCGCGGCCCAAACTCAAGGGGAAGAAACGTTACAGGAACTGCTTTGTCAACCCTAATTGTGTAATTACTTCTTGGCTTGGTCACCTAAGCTCGGAGCAAGAAATCAGAGACAGTGGTAATTTCTTACTGCTGAAATGAAGGTGTCAAGCTGTCTTGTGTGTTCTGTGTAAGCGGAGCTAAAGTTTACATTTATATCATGTTACCACAATTACCATCTTCCCGAGCACGCCGAGAAATTAGTGGTATAAGGTCAGCCCTCACAACAGGCACACCAAAGTGTGCTTGCACAAACATTTATTTAATTTAGCCAGAGGGGAGGCGTCTCTGCTTTTGGTCACAGCCCCGGCCTCATTGCTCACCGGCGAAATTGGTGAACTGCTACCGGCAACGTGCATACTAACGGCAATAAAATAATCTTTAAAAACGGTGTTAATAAAGTGGCTACTAATAATAACTAACCACTAGATGGCTTTAGATTTTTCACCTCCGAATATCTGAAGGTGAATTATTCATGGTCTTTGGGGCTGTCTGCTTACCTGGGTAAAAGGCCCCGTGTCAAGGCCGCCGGTGCGGGGAGCCCGCGGGAGGGCCCCGGCGGGGCACAGCACATCTGGGACAAGGAGGGCGGCTGGGAGGGGGGGGCTCTGCTCCTTGCTCACCTGCAGCCCCCCCACCCCCAGGTGGAGAGACACCGACAAAGGGCGCAGCATCCTAGCTCCGGTGCCACCGGCCTTCGGGCAGCTGAGAACAAGGACCACATGCGCCCCCCCCCCAAAAAAAAATAAGATTTTTTTCACACCCAGTACGAACCACTCCTCATTCTAATGAAAAATAAGAGAGCAGAGGCGCAAGTAGGAAGAGAGAGAGAGAAAAAAAAAATGAAATTCCATTATAACTGGCTTCCTCAAGCTCCAGCCTAGGATGTGAGTAATCACAAAAACTGTAATATCAGCTTTTTCTGTTTTCCTTACACTGGGTTCCTCCTTTATTTCCTTTCAAAGAGGGTCAAGATCTTTTTCTTTTTTTTTAATTCATAAAAGCCGCTTTGTGATTACTGAAAGGTTGGTTTCTCTCTGGAACAGCTCTGCCTTCTATGAGAGTCTGAAACTGGGTGGTGGTGGGCGGGCGGGGGGGGTTGGGGGCAAAAAAATAAAACTCTCACGAAAATCTGTCCGCAGCTTCTCGGAGTGGACCTCCAGTCTCCTGCCCTGCGTCAGCTCCTGGGCTTCTAGAAACTTCTAGTGGACAAGGGGGCAGCTCCGAGGTGGCTGGCCGGCACGCCTGGACGGGGGGCCGCACGCAGAGGCCTTGGGACGTGGCCTCCACGCTGCAAAGTCCGGGACCCCCAGCCACTGGGGTCCCAGGTCCCCCCCAGCCCGCACCCCGTCCCATCACGGCCCAGGGCCTCCCACCAGCGGCACCCAACTGGAACTCCTCCAGCCCATTCCCTCCCGCCTCCAGTCTCCACCACCTCCCACCCGAGATTGCCAGGAGGGTGGGGAGATACAAACAAATGTAGTTCGCCGACAGGCTGTGTGGTCCACATCCCTTTGGACTCAAATCATCAATGAGCTTTTTAACAAGTAGTCAAGTTCTGTTTAGGAAGGAAGAAAAAAAAAAAAACCCACGTCAGGAACTCCTAGCTCCTATCCGTCACGAAGCAGCCCACGCGGGAGGGCGATCCGGGACACACAGAGGTGCTCAGAAACACGCCGTCCTGGTGGTTCCTGTTGGCAGGGAGGCGGCTCCATGCAGGGAAGCCTGGCCTTGTGGGGCTGGCGCCGCGGGACAGAGATGGGCACGTCCCCAACCGGGGGGGGGGGGGGACGAGGGGAACGGCCGACCCTGTCAGGCTCATTCTGAGCAGACGAGAGTGTCCCGGAATCTGCCTCCACCTTGGAGCGGCCCTACCCAAGAGCAGGGCCAAGAACCCCCGCCCTCCTTCCAAGGGCCCAAGGAGAGACCCCCGATGTGGCCCTAAGACACCCTCTGGCTGCGCCAAAGCACCTGAGAAACGGGGCTCACGCAGGAGCCACGGGCAGCCTTCCTGAGCTCACCTGCACTGGAACTTTGGGAAGCAGGTCTGTAAAACCACTCCCCTAGGTCAGCGATTTAGTACCCATTTTTGGCGCGCCTGCGAATTGAAAGGGGGCATCCACTCTTTTCACAGTTTGCAATCACTTATTTATTTATTTATTTATTTTTAATTTTTTGGTCTTCATCCCCATCTCACGTCTGCTGCCCATTGTTTTTAAAAAATTAATCTACATTCCCACGAGCACCGAGACCAGCACGGTGACCGGCCTTCCCGGCGGAGCCCGGCGACACGCGCGCCGTGGAACCTGGTAACTGCCGCTCCGGCCGGCTCGCTGGTGCTGGGAAAGCCCTTCGGTGAAGACGCATTTTTCTGGAAATGTCACAGACACAGAGGGAGACGGAAGTCCACACGGTCGCCGGGAAGCAGGCTGGAGCTGGCCTGGCCGCCTTGCAGTGGCCACGCGCCCCGGGTCGTGTGTGTCCACCGGTGGCCACCTACCGGGGTGTCGGAGCCACCCGGCCGGGCCGTGAGTCTATTGATTTTCATAGAACGTCCGTTTCGCATTTCCGCAGCGGAGCACACCGTCCCTTCACAAGGCGAGGAGGCTATTTCCGAGGTGGAGCGGCTGAGCACCTGCCGGGCCGCTTCCCTGACTGCAAAGACACCCCCACCCCCAGCCCCGCTCGCCACCCCGGTTCCAGGTTCCTCTGGGCAGGGGCAACCTCGAGGTGGAGGTGGCACGTGGGTGCGCCTTCTCCACTGGGTCTCCAAACAGGAACGCTCCCATTCACAAAAAAAAAAAAAAAAAAAGTGCACAGTTGCTGCCAAAGGGCAAAATTATCCTTCCGTGGTAAGAGCCTTTGTCATAGCCGAACACCACGGCCTACACGCGGGCTCACCCCCCGGCTCCTGCAGTTGTCAATGAGGTGCTGTGCTCCGTGCCTCCTGACAATATAATCATCATAAACTTTATTATTACATCTGGAATTTCATGATATGCTCAGTAATTGATTACAGAGGCACAGCCCAGAATGCGGTCCCCCAAGCTCCGCCACAGTTCCAGTAACCTAACTGCTTAATACCCCTGGAATGCATAAACAGTGCGAACCGCTGCGCTCCCCGCGCTGGCAGGACGGAAGCAGCCACCGGGCAGGCGGGGCCGCAGCAGGCCACCTCCAGCCCCAAAGGACGGACAGACGGACGGACGGACGCCCTGGGGTCACCGGCCCTATTTGGGAACGGAGGTCAAGAGCCAGGTTTGCAGGAAGCCGCCCCCCCCCCCCACCCAGCCCCATGTACCCAGGCACGCGCCTTCTCCGTTTGGCGGGGACTGCGGCGCAGAGAACTGAGACTTGGGGACGATGAGGCTGGGGCTCGCCACCTCTAACTTGAGGGACACCTTGCGATGGGAAGGCAAGGTGAAGCCGGGAACGAGCCACGTCTGGCAGGCCTGCCACCTGCCCATCGCATACGACGGGAGACGGGGAAACGAGACCAAGGGCGCGGGCCGCAGTACTCAGGGGGACCCTGGGAGCCGAGGGGCCACAGGTGAGCTCCCCGGGAGCGGAGCGCATGCTGGGCCTCACCCCACCTTGTGGGGCCTGGAGCGCTGCAGCTGCCTCCTGCACTGCCCGAACCAGGAAGGCGCTACCCCGGGGCGGGGGTGCAGGGCAGGGGCAGCCCCACTGGCCCCGCACAGGTGCACACACGCCCACGAGGGCCCCCGCTCACCCCGGACCATCTTTAACCCACCCTCGGCCCAACTCCGCAGGCGCCACCTCTGTAGGCAAACCCACCCCAAAGCACCCAGCGCTCTGCTCGCAACGACGACCCACGTCAGCCTGGCCCGTCTTGGGCCCACAGGCCGCGGGGCCGACCCCGCACCCACGCCCAGCCCCGCGTGGCCCGAGCTGCGTGGCCGCCTGCGACCTGCCAGGCGCCCTTCCCCTGGGCCCGCGAGGTCCCCTCCAAAACGGCCCCGCCACCCACCTCAGCCAGGTTCCCGCGCGGATGCTGCTAAGGCCTTGTTTGTTGAACTGAAAAATCATTACCGCAGAACACGTCAAGTAATGAAAGATGTTTTCCTTGGAGAAATGTTAAATACTTTACTTCTTCCGCGAGGAGCGAGTACACGTGTTTCCAAATAATACCCTTCCTCCTCCCACCCACGCGGGAGCACCGGGGCCGGAGCTCCAGGACCCAATTTGAACAAACGCGTGTTGCACGGCTCCGAGAGGCAAGAACACGCTGTTATTTTATTTATTTCCCTCCGTCCAGCTGACTGTGTGTTTGTTCTATTACTTATTCGCCGAACCACCTCGGTAGGGACCCGGGTCACGTAGCCGCGTGTCCCCGCTGCCTCGCGCCGTTACACAGGAAAGCTCGAGAACATCGCCGCCACGCTGCGCCGACGTGGGGCCCGCTGGCTAGGAGGCAGGGAAGAGCCCTGTCCTCCGGGCCCGGGGCCGAAACAAAGGCAGGAAACGGACCGGCAAGAGGGGGGACGGCGGCGTGGAAACCCCCGCTCACCCCCACTTCTCCTCCTGCAAATAGGAATCCTTGCCCCTGCCCCAAACCTTCCAAAAGCGTTAGGCGGGGGACTCGTGACCACCCCTCCTTGGCGTTCTGGGGTTTCCAGAGTGTTTCAGACCATCTCCACCTGCAGGGGGTCCCGCCGGTGGATCCGCGCCCCCTGGCCCCCTCTAGGGCACCCCGAGGTTCCAGGCAGAGCCAGCGGGGTGGGGGCCGGGAAAGCCCAGAGCGACTCCCAGGTAACCCCACCCACCCTGGCTTCCATCGGGGGACACGGGGGTCGGCGGAGTCCCTCGTTTTCTTGCCGTAACGGGACTCAGGCACGTGGTGGCTGCAGCCCGCACACACCCCCGCCCCCCGAGACACGAGGGACCCCCTGTTCATGCCCCTCCCTTCTCCTAGAAGCGATACCCCAGGGACAGAGACGCCCAAATTGTGGCCAAAGCGCACACTCGCAGAACCGAAACCTCCTCTGAAGAGTAACCGAGCCGCCCTTCCCTCCTTCCCAACCCCTCGGCCTCTCCCTTATTTGTGGGTCACTGGAACAGACGCCAGGGGCCATCTGGGACCACAGGGAGCACCCGATCCCGCCCCGCCCCATGACCCGCATGAACTTCTCAAAACTTAGAGACTTGCCCTTTTGTCCTCGTCTTTGTTTCCCTTGGTTTTAAGGGGGAGCAAATCTCAACCTGATTCCACGAGCACTGAAGGTTGATAGGTTTTACCTGCGGATCCATAAATCTGCCGGAAATGACTCCCAGGGAAGTCCCTTCCTCTGCCCTCGCCCCATGAACCGCCACATCGCGGAACCGCCTTGGCTGACATTAGGCAACGAACGTGCAACTTGCAACGGGGAGACGAGACCGCAAGGATTCCTCCCTGAGGGCCAACGGGAACTACCTCCACTGTGTGTCTCCGAAGGGCCAGATCCCAAGGGCGATGGGGGCCTCCCCGCCTCCCGGCCCCTCAAGACCCCCAGGACGTCGCAGGGAGGCGCCCGAGCCCGGGCGGGCGTCCCCCACCGCCACCGGCCTCCCGGGCCTGCAGCCCATGGCAGCTCCTGAACGGATCTCGCCCAAGAAAACGTCAACCTTCAAGGACAACCTCTCTGAGCTCAGGAGACTCCCCGTCCGACCGGAGATCTCAGGAGGCCACCAAGGGGCCGTGGCTCAAGGGCCCAGGTGGCGCCCTGAAGTCAAAGTCGTGTGTTCCCTGGAGGTCAAGCTCTGGACCGAAGCACCTGCTCCGGGCACCTGAACAGGTGAGACCCCCGTGGGGGCTCCCGTGAGTCCGGCAGGTGCCTCCCCTCCTCTGAGCATTCACTTCTCTCTTTCTCTCTGGCACTCATTGGCACCACAAGGCCGGCCCTGTGTCACCCCTAGGGGGCTCCCAGTGCACGATGGGAGCAGGTGGACGTCACAGGGCGAGGTGCAGCCACCGGGGACTCCCCCGGGATGCTCCCCAGCGAATCCGCAGCGCCGCCGCCGGTGGGGAGCTGAGGGCTGGAGTTCCCGGTGTTCCGACAGGGTGCACCCTGAAAGCGGCGTCCCAACTAAAAAAGTGTTGCTTTCTCCCTTCCCATGAATTCTAATATTCAAGCCTTTTTTCCTCCTGCTAATTTTAGTAGTCCTGCTATTCTTTGGGAAGAGAATGGTGTGAAAATCAAGCATAGTATCCAAAAATAAAAGAGTAGATCTGTTTCAGGGCTTGCAGCATATTTAACTGAAAAGCAACTCCAGAGATGCCACTTTCTATCTAGTCTTTAATACGTTTTCCAATTTCTCCAGAATATTTTAGCTTCAGAGAAGGCAAGGATGACTTCCTAATCTATGAATATTTCTGAGACTGAAACGGGCACCCAAAATTATTTCTAGGTTGTCATTGGGAGGGTCTCCTCAGAATGGGATGCCAGGGTTATGTCACTGGGGATGGAAGTCACCCGTAGGCTTCGCGGGGCCACACCGAGACGGGTTACAAGGTCTCCTGGGGGACCCAGCGCGCGTGCCATTTGGAGCACGTTCCCGGGCAGGTGAAGCTCTACAGCGCTCTGTCCGCGCAGCCTGCAGGTAGACCGTATGGCACGCTTTCCCGCTTTCCGAGCCTTCCACCTTGGTTAAAAAAAAAAAAAAAAAAATTCTTGTTTTATCTAAGGAATTCAGTTCCACCCCAGCAGAGCTGTGCGGCAGGACATGTGGCCCAGGCTCGCAGAGTTGCTCAGGTCTGAGGCTCTCCTCCACAGCCTCGCGTGACAGCCAGGGGAGCCCAGAGGACGGGAGCTGGCACGCTACCTGAAGACCCCAGCCCGTGCCTCCTCCAGCCAGAGAGGCCGGACATGTGCGACAGAAAGTTAGAACTGGGTGTCAAGCCCTTCATGCAAACAATAAATATTACTTCTGCTCATAATCGGACTTTTCTCCAGCATCGTCTTTGAATGTTGAACCTTTTTCAATTAATTAAAAACTATGCACTGCAGAGTGCATATTTTATCAGCCCTCAGCTGCTTAAGTGTCTAGAAAAGACCAGGCAGTTTTTCTTTCTTTCTTTCTTTCCTTTTTTTTTTTTTTTTTTCCAGGCAACCCAGAGCAAGTACTTGCAAGGGTCATATCTTTTTAATTATCTTTTCTCTCTTTGATTAATTATTCCGTCTGACAATAGCGTGTTTCTAATGCTATTCACCTGCCTTTGATGATTGACAACTTTTCTGTCTGATTCAGAGCAAACAGCTGCTGCCACAATCTCCTAGCAACCCGGGTGTGATGGATGAGCCCCCAAGATGGATGGCTGCAATAAATCATGTCTCCAGCCATAAAACTGAGAAAAGGGGATAAGAAGGAAAGCGAACAAAAAACAAAACAAGGTTTCTTCCCATGAGTGCACTCAGTTCCTTACCAATTATACCTGAAATGGACTTTGCACCTATTAATGGCAAAGTTTTTCTAATCGGTAAAAACGGGGTGATGCCGTTTGTATCGAAGGTGTTTACAATTGTTCCTGCAAATTGGCGCTGGTCCTCCCAATTTCCTCCAACACTGGCCAAGTGCAAGGGCAGAGGATCAAAGTTTTCCTTTCTTCCATGAAGTCTGAGCAAGGAACAGTATCATCTTTTTTTACAGTCAGATGCGAGTCCAGGCACCAACAAAGGACATAAATCTGATTCTACCCAATTTTTGGCGCCAGCTGGGCAACACCAAAAGTGAATCCCAAGTCATCCCTGTGTGCGAGGCGTCAGGCTGCTAATAAAGTTTTTTCAAATAGACACACACACACACACACACAAAGTTGCCTGGAGCCCGTGAGTGCACAAGCCACATTTGCACGTCTTTCCTGTCCGCGTAGATGCAGGCTTTTTACATGTCAGGGAAAAGTTTGTCCCAGAAGCAGCAAGATAGGCAAGATAGGAACATCCAGCCCTTCCGCCAATTCTAGATTCTCATTTCTTGAGATAAAACACACACACACACACACACACACACACACACACCCGACCGCAGCCTAACTTTCTGTCCCATCAATTTTTTAAATTAATGTCCACACTCTAAGTCATACGAGGAGCCCTAAATTTAATTAGCAGACCCAAATAAAGTCACCTATTTAATAGAACGCCTGCCAATTAAATTTGTACTATCGGGGCTCCCCTGGTGGAGGAGACACAGCAGGAAGACCAGCAGTTTCTGTTTCCCGTTTTCCACCCGGAGAGCAAGCGGCGAGGCCTCGGGAGCAGAGGAGGCAGCAAGGCTGGCGCGGCGGCGGCGGCGCCGATCCTCCCAGCAGCTGGGGGCTCCGTCCGCGAGCCAGCCTGCGTCCCTAACTCCTTCCAGTAGGTGGGGGTGTCCCGGAGCAGAGCTCAAGGGTGCACGAGGCGCAGAAGTGATTAGCGGGGCGGGTGGGCGGGCGGCGGAGGGGCCTGCAAACAGCTGTCCACATCAGTCCTGGTGGGGGGCTGCTGAGGCCTGCGAGGGGGACAGAGTGCAGACAGACAAGGGGAGGAGGCCGCTGGGAGCAGGGGCAGGGAGCCACAAAAGATCATTTTTTATCTGAAATATTCCCGAGACGTGGAAGTCTGTTTCTTCATTCTCACACTGCTAACCAAGCCAACCAGTATTTTTTTTTTGAATAGTTATATTGTGCTAAGCTTTTCAGATACAGATTTTTTTTTTTTTTAGAGCATGTCACAGAGTTTAAAAAATCAGGCAAGGGTCTTGGCTTTGGCAACTACAGCTCTGTTTATATTTTAATGTTTCGAACGTGACTGCCTCTGTCGGGGAAGAAGGGGGGGGAGAGAGAGAGAGAGAGGGAGAGAGAGAGAGAGAGAGAGAGAGAAGTTGCCTGCTAGCTTTAGTGTAAATCACAGATACTTCATTTTTCCCTTGGAAAAATGTCCTTGGAAATTATTCAAAATTAAAACCTCTCCCCCCCCCCACATGCACACACTCCTCCTTTTTTGGGGGAGGGGGTGTCTTCTATATCGTAAATGGGAGGGCTCGTGTCTGGGCATCTGGTCAGCAGCAATGAGAACCCAAGGCCAATCGATGGAAACACACACACACACACGCACGCGCACACGCACGCGCACACACACACACACACATGCAGGCCCCTACCCTGCTCCAGCTCGTCCAACTCTCAAGTTACAGGTTTACACGGCAAGTCTAAATAATATTCAAAATGATAAATGGCACCCTAAGCCCAGCATCCACCATCAATCTTTTCTTAAGGAACATCCATCTTCAATAACGCATGTTTGAATCATGTGAAGCCAGGAGCCCTGAGATTCATTTACACCACCCCTCACAAGCCAGGGTGGCTTGAATGATACCTGTCAGCCCCGGATCCTGGTGGCTGTTTTCCTCGACTACTAAAGGGGAAAACAGAAGGAAAAGGAGAAAGGGGAGTGGGGGCCGGCGGGGGGCGGGGGGGGGAGTCAGAAGAGCGTCAAAGGCTGAACAGTGTGGTTTAGCAGATAATATGAAAGAACATAACCTCTTCCGCGCCTCTGCCAATCTCGCGCCCGCCACGCCACACGCCCAGACAGCCATCCACACGCGGAGCAGGCTCTCGCCTCCCCTCGCCCCTGCCTCTCCTCCCTCCTCCCCGTCCCTCTCGCCAAATCAGCAGCCTCTCTCTGCAAGCCTACGACGGTTCAGGACTGAGAGGAGGAGACGGCATCACATGGACTGGGCTTCCCTCCCCTCCCCGTTGTCTGGCTGGGGCCCATATGATAAATGACATATGTCATTCTGTCAGGAGGGAAGGGTGGGTCAGTGATGTATGACTCCGCTGAAAAGGAAATCGACTGTTTGGCATGGTGGAGCTCTTCTCCACCAGGATTTAGTTCCAGAACTCTGAAATGAATTCTCCGACGTTTCAAGTGCATACTTAGGGCAGGCTGATGGGAGGCCTGGGGAAATCGCACTTTATCCTCCCCCTGCCCTTCCAATGGCACAAAAAAAAAAAAAAAATTCCCAAAACCAAATCAAAACAAAACAACCCCCCCCCAACAAGGCTCTGCCCCCGGATACCTGCAAAAAAGGGCCACGCGGATGTCAGAGTCGCCAGCAGTCACACACCGCAGGGTTATTAAAAAAAAAAAAAATGTGACTTGGGGTGGGGAGGGAAAAAAAAGAATGGAATTAAGTGGAGAGTAAGGTTAGTCCTTTTATTTATTTATTTTTTAATGGCAAAGGGCTGACACAAAAGCAAGATAAAAATTAGCATGTTTGAAGTAATCGTCCCGCAGCTTGACATCTGCATAGTAAATTTTAAAGGAAAAAAATGTGTCAGACAGCCATGAGCCGCTTCACCCTCCCCCTTTCATTAGCTCACTGCCAGGGTGGCACTGCTGAACCTCATTACTGCAAGAGGATTTATGAAGCTGAACCCAATGGCAAAGAAAAGGCATCTGTCAATAATTGTAGGGAGCTGCACTCACAGCTTTGAAATCTCATTAAGTATGCAGTTATCAGGCATAAAGATCAAAAACATTACTCAACTCCGACAGAATCTTATGGAGGAACATTAATTAGCAACAGGCCTACAGTACAAAAAAAAAAAAAAAAAAAAGAAGAAAAAAAAAGAAAAAAAAAAAAAAACACAGACTTCCTCTCACACCTGCCCAACCCACAAACCTAAAGCAACACTCCCCCTCCCGCCCGAAAAAAAATAATTCCAGGCATCTGAGACTGATCAAGAACATGAAACAGGAGAGACGCACACAGAAAGAGGGAGGGAAGGGGTGAGCTGAGCGGCGGCAGGGAGGGAGGGAGAGGGGAGAGAGGGGGAGGGCGGGGAAATTCGGTTGAGAAAGGCTTGGCTGTGAGCAGAGAAAAGGAAGAAGCTGTCAAACTTGAGAAGGATGTCAGTGCTGGCCCTGATTACAGGGGCCTATGGAGTTCTCAGACCTTTTATCATCCTCGCCATCAAAACCAGCCCGGGCTCACGGCGGGAGGGCTGGTGGCTGCCTGGCTGTGGCCGACCCAGGGCCCAGGCCCCAGGACCCCGTCACCTGGCCGCCGCCCCTGCCAGGCCCCCTCGGCGGCACCCCGCTCCGCCCTGGCCCGCTGTCACCGTCCGTCTGACGGCCACCGGAAAGCACCCCGAGCTGCCTCCACAGGGACTCGGGCATCCCCCCCGTCACACGGACACTTAGGCTCCTCTGATTTCTGCGAACGACTGGTTCACGTGCTTCAGCGCCCACAACGCGCGGGGAAGGACAATACGGACGTGCAGGGCTGGTTCCCACCCGAAGCCGATGCCGGGTCACGGGGCCTCGTGACCTCTGCAGCGCACGGGCCAGGGTGCAGCCGGGGACGGAGGCCCTCCGATGCCCGAGCTAGTCTGACCCCCGGAAATCCACGGGCGGGGGGGGGGATAAAAAACTCAAGCGACAAGCTTCTTGAGCCACCACATCCTCCACCTCCTGCAAACCGCACCAGCAAAGAATAACGGACACGTGTTTGGAAGCATCCCGCAAGGACTGCGTGCGTGGGGGCCTGGGCGAAGGCCCCTCGCGTCCTGCGGCGGCCCGCGTGCAGGGTGGGCGCCCGAGGGCTCGGGGCCCGGTGTCCAGGGCCCCCCCCCCCGGTCCGCTCCAACAGGCAGCACCAGCCAGGTCCCCCACGCGGGGATGCGTGCAACGGGCACGGCCCCCCAGCTGCCCCGCCGACCGGGCAGGAGCAGACTAGTAGCCAAAAAGCCGTCACTCTGTGCCAAGGTCCCTGCCCGCACGGAAGGGTGGCCTGGCCTGGTTACCCACGAGCACGTGCTCCGACGTGCTGTCGCCTGCGCGCGCTCACACACGCGTACACACGGCACTTCCCATGATCCCACACCACGAGAAAACCTGCACAGCAGCCCCTCTGTGGCTCTGAAATCCCCGCTCTCCAAATCACCCTTCCCGGAGCGCCCCTGTCCCTTCCGATGCCACCGTCTTACCTCGGTCCGCGGCCGCTTCCGGAGCGCGTACCTCTCTCCTCTACAGGAGATAATGGTCACCTTTTCTAATTAGCCACATCTTTAAGGAAAAGGGCATTAAGATTCCTAGGCAACCGGCTTGGAGATCTCTCCAAGACAAGGCCCATCCTTTCCAATAAATGACTCTCCTTTGGAATATCAATGAACGCGGCTCGGATAAATTGTCACCTATGGCCAAAACTAGTTAGGAACACTTGTCTCTAAGCCAGCCTCGACGAGAAGGAATTTTAGTGGTAGTGTTACAATAAGGTGTTTATATTTTTTATGTGCTTACCATATTACCTTTATTATGTGTAACATCAAAGTGATTATAGCAATTACATCTAACAGAATTAATTACAGAACTTCCCATCATTCCAGGATACATAATGCATTAGAGGTAAGCCAAAGAAAGAAAGCATCTTGATTGTAGTAACTATTGTTGGTGTGTATTTTCCCCAGCAGCAAATGCCAAAGCAACGGCAGCTTGCAGGAAGAACAGGGTAATGGAAACTGAGAGGTTTAATAGGAAATGAGGTATATTTTCTTTAAATTAAGTAACACCTTTGCCTAATAATACGTCGGTGCTATTGGACATATAAAATCAATTTAATTTTTTTAAGTGTAAATCTTTAAAAGGCGCTAGTTAATCCACCCAACCAATGTTACTACATAAAGGAGAAAGCACATGGGTGAAAGACTTACAAGTCTTTACGTATGCAAAATAAATTCACTCAAGGCTTCATTAATATTAATTTAAATTCAAAACCCATTTACATTAAATTGTTCATTAAAAATTGCCTATTTTATGCAACATGCATTTCTCAAAGAACTCAGAGGAAACTGAATACATAGGGCTAGATAAAATGATGGGAATGGAAAAATCAAAAGTAAATGAATTTGAGTCATTTCACGTATATTACCAAACGGCGCGCTCTGCCCTCCATTAAGGACGGGTTCCAGGTTGGGGAACAAACAGGCGCTCAGAGGATCTTGCTTTCTGTGGCCATGGACTCGCGACCACGACCTTCTGGTCTACCAGGGAGTAAGAAGAAAACGAGACACGCCGGCGGGGTGAAGAGGGCGGCCAACCTGGACCTGGACGTGGGGGCCGGGTCCCACCTTCAGAACTCCCGGAGCGTGGGGAGTCAGGCTTGCTTTCTCAGAAAACGCACGTCCTTAGCATCTGCCAGTGCCCATCTTGGTCTAGAACAGACAGGTTCCCTCTCCCCTTCTCTCCGCTCCCTGCCATGCTTTATTCCCCAAGCAAGGGGACCCAGAGCATGATGACAAGGAGTTGGTAAGTTCCTGGCTCTGGCGCCCTCCCCCTGAAGACAATCTGAACTTACACTGTTTCCCCAACAGCTGTTCTAGATGAAGAAAACACAGTCATAATTAATAACATGTGTCCTGACAGTATGAATTAATAATTTATCATTAGGCCCAAACAAATTGAAATTATTCTTCAAGAGCCACACCTTTGCACATCTGAGAAAACAAGGTAAGAAGATGGGCGAAGAGTCCAGGTAACGTGACCTTTAGAGAAATGCCTTCACCCACCCCCCCCTCTCGCCACCCACCCACCCACAATACCTCTCCTGGGCCACTCTTGTTGAAATACTAAAATAATTTACAGAACTGAAAGTAATTAAACCCAAGAATCTAAGTGCTGATCAAATCGAGTGTATGTGCTCGAAATGTCTTCTTTTTTAAATGGGGCTTATAAAATATTCAATATTTGGTCAAGGACACTATGTAATCTTTCTAATAAAGATTCCTAAACCTAGAGTATGACAGTTGTTCAGGCAAGTGGTCATAAGCAGATTATGCTCCATTACTGCCTCTTTTTCTTTTATTTCCGAAAACGCACAGCACAATCCTGGTTGCAAACAGCAAACTGAATCTTTACATCCACGTCTCATGTAATTGTTTACCAATGTTGAAAAATCAGAGAAAGCTACCAAGTCTATGTATCCACCCTTTGCAATTCAGGTAAAAAAAAAATTAAAAAAAAAAAAGAAAGAAAGAAAGAAAAGAAAAAGAAAAAAATCTAGAAGGAAAAAAAAACCCATATTCATAGCCATTGTTTAGTAGGATTTAAAAATTAATTTAATGACTAACTGCAAATACTGGAAACTAGAATTAATCTGTCTGGATTTTTTTTTTTAAAGGCTTACAGACATTTAAATGCATGTATCGGGACACTTTATCAACCTAACATAAAATTGTCATCTTATCTTATTATATGACTATTTTATGCATGTGTCAAAGAATTTAAAAATGACTGCCTGTCTATTGAGTCTAATTACAACTGCACATTATCTGTCTAGATGTACCAGTCCATATCATTGTTACCAAATACAATATATTGTATTCACCTTTCATTTTTAACTTCAGACAGAGAAACCACAATTTGGAGCATAACTAAAATACACACACGCACACGCACACACGTGCCGCCAGGCAGTCGCACCGCGAACACCTGAGAGGGTCTGCAGGAAGTGCTGGCGCTGCTCTGCGCTGTCCTGTCTCTTCCCGTGGGCCGTGGGAGGATGCTCAGGGGTGCCCCCAGACAGCTGCCTCGGAAGAAAGGCCCATCCACCTAACCGGGCTGCATACTAACACAGAACCGACACACACCCTACTTCTTTTTTTTTTTTCCTTTTCTTTTTTCTTTCTTTTTTTTTTTTTTTTCCTACTACCAGACCAAAGCTATTTTTATAGATTGTCCAGTGACAGGCAGGAATAAAAATGGGCCAGCAGGAAAGCCTCACAAACTGCACCCGGAATAACTGGGACCTGCTCACGTCCCTGGATGAACATGGCTGTTGTGCACCAGGACGGGGACTCCGCTCTTGTCCCTTGCACGCCCCTGCCTGTGACTGCAGCCCTGGCTCTGCCACCACCTGGGTACGACGGGAAGCCCCCGAAACGGTGCAGGCACTCTGCCCTCAAGAAGGGGATCCTTCTGCTTCCAAAAACCCCAGGAGTGGAGATGGAGGTGGAGGTGGAGGCAGGGTGGGAGGTGGGTGGTGGGGGGGGAGAGGAAGGAATGGCTTTAATTCTGGGACCTCACCTGGGCTTCCCGGCACCCCCAGGGCCCTGAGCAGTCACCTTTCGTTCCCATCGCTTTACAAAACAATCTTTGGTAAAAAGAGGGAAAAGGCAGACGTGTGAGACAATTTGGGGAAGAGCTGCTGATAACGTCAGCTATTGACTATGGCTCGCTTATGAGCGCGCTCAAGGCAACGCTGGGAACCAACTGACAACATCCACCGCTCACAATCAAGTGTGGCCCTGGAGAGCAGTGAAGCCCTAACTGACAACTGTCAAGATAATGGGGGCACAGCCACTGATTCTGGAAGATTCGCTTCCCTGGGTGGATGTCCAGGGAGGGCAGCCTTGCCTTCTGGCCTCTTTGTTTTTCTCCTTCATCTTCCTGATTTTTCCTTTTTTAAAATGTGCATTGTTCCTCCCGTGTTGTAGGAAAACGGGAGGGGGGCGGTCGCAGTGCAGCCCGAACCCGTCATCTCGTCACCTCGCTACAGGGCAGGACACCTGTCCAGAGGAGGCACGTGCGGCAAGCTTGAGAGCGAATGGGTTCCCAGGGCCGAGGCCGACATGCCCCTCCTGAACGCTCCACGTGCCTCCGTCACCAAGAGGAGCTGCCCAGCATGTGGACGAGACCTCAGAGGGCCAGGAGGGCAGTGCCTGCACGCAGCCAGGTACGCCGGGTGAGGCACGCCCACGTCTCCCGGCCCCGCCAACGCCCTGGGCCTTGCCACCTACCCACCCATCCTGCCCCAGGGGGACCCACGGTGACCGGGGACACGAGCAGAACCCAAGCAGTTCAGGCCACTTTCACAAAAATCAAGATGCTCTAAGGTTTACCCTCGTGATGTGACCCCCCCCCCCCAAGAACTCCTTAGAAGAAGACTCTCCTCTTTCGACGAGTAAGACTCCAAAGGGGTCAGTGGCAAGTTGTTGCTCATTAAGGATTTTTTTTTTTTTTTTTGCAAGTTGAGGCAATTTAGGTTTAAGATTTTACAGTCTCCCTCCTCCCCGGGAAAATGGCTATGAATGGATAAAATGTAATCTGCTAGGAAATACTGCTCTCGTTCTCTCTCTCTCTCTCTCTCTTTTTTTTTTTCTGGGATCTTCAGAAAAATACTTGTTCCAAAAAAAAAAAAATCACGCACAGGTGAGAGTCCCGTTTTGAGCAAGGGACGATGGTCATTTTGCCTGAAGGACACTAGCCTCTCCAGCCCCGCTCCTCTGAGGCAGCAACATCTGGCCAGCACAAACGTACGGCCCTTTGAAATTACACGCCCGGAGGAAGGACACCCCTGCCCAGGTTTCTCTCCGGCAGGTGAAGAAATGTCTCTCTCCCTTTGAGAACAGAAGCCAGGCATGATTTCTGCCGAAAGAGAGAAAGAAGGAGAAAGAAGGAGAAAGAAGGAAAGAAGGAGAGAGGAGAAAAAAAAATCCTAAAGTACAGAAATACGTCTTTTCAGGGATTCTTAGAGCCTGCTCTGGCCTTCTGGAGAGCAATGTTACATTTGGCCTAGATATGAAGACTGCGTGCACCTGTGTGCTCCGTCTGCAAGCTCGACCCAGCTCTCAGCCCATTGTGGTTGTTATTCTACCCCAGACCATTAAAAGGGCCCTAATTCCTATGACATGATTATCCAGGTACCAAAGCCCATTTGTCACCTGCAGCAGAAAATTGAGTTAATGCACAACTAAAGGCAGCCAGGACTGTGTAATATCAACTTGATTACATCAAACTAGCTGCAAACCTAATTCTGCTGGATGACACTGCGTCGAGCTTGTCATCTCCAATCATTAAAGCTGTCAGGAATCCATCAGGTTTACAGCTAATTAGGTGAACACTAATGAAGCTGGCAAAACAACTTTTCTTTTTTTATGGCTGAGCGGACCTTTCAGTTTGGAGGGGAAAAAAAAAATTCTCGAGTGTTCTCAAGGTTGCTGGGGACTGGATTTCCAGTTACCAATCAGCAGACATCTTTCTTTTTCCCCACTCTGTATCAGTGCAAAGCAATCAATTTGTCATCACTCCCGGGATGCCACAAAAGCAGGCATGAACCTTATAACTTGCAGCTGTGAGAACTAAAAAACAGGAGGGAAAAAATGGGAAGTTTCTCGTCCACCCAAACCAACCAACCAACAAAATCCTCAGGCAGCTCACTTATTGGCCTGCGCATAGTTAGCTCCGGCCTAAGTGTGGAGGATTCTTTTTTTTTTTTTTTTTCCCTTCTCCTTCTCCTTCTTCTTCTTCTTGTTGTTCTTCTTCTTCTTTTTTTTCCTATCCCTCCCCTCTTCTTAAATAAGTAGCTCTTCAGACATTCTCTACCCCCTCCTCCACACGTCCATTAGGCAGAGGCATTCTGATAAAGTAAATCCAAAACCAGGGTATGGGAAAGAAAGAAAGCACTCACGCTGCCAACTTCTGATTGACCATTAAGCTATTGATGAATGTGCCTGTCAGGAGAGAGACAATTAAATCAAATATGAAACAAAGTCGTTTTGACGGGTCATTTTGATAGAGCAAAACCATTCTTCCATCTCCTATTAGCCGGGCAGTCAAGTTTTTATATAATGAATATTTCTTAACGGACCTGAGATTTCCTGGCTGTCTTTTTTTTTTTTTTTTAAAGGTGCAAAAAGGTTAGTGAACAGGTTGCTTCTTTTAAAAAAAAAAAAAAATACATGGATTTAGTCAACAGCACAGGTCCTCCTTCGCTAATATTTTTAGCAGAAAGTTATCACAGAAGAGTCTCAGATTGGCAAGGTGGAGGAGAAAAGATGAAGCAACCGTAGAGAGAGTTCTAAACTAAATGTAAAGATGTAATCACATATGGTTCATTTGATTGAGGCACACAGATACCTTAAAATGTGCATCCAAAAAGGAAAGAAAAAATTTCAAAGACTGGAAGAAGCCCAAGACACTCCTACTGCCCAACTTTGTGAAGGAGTCCTCCAAACTTTTAGAGTTTATTTTGGGTAGATAAGCTCATTGCTTGAGCTTGGAATTTAAAGGAGAAGGTGGGATGGGCAAGAAGCATCGCCAGGAGGTCACTGGGGTGGCATCGTCCTCCCTAGAACGGCCGCTGGGATCAGCAAACTTCCTAAATGTGGGCAACAACCGAGGACACACAGCAAAACCTGCATCACATGCCGTCCCCCCCCCCACCCCCAAACCAAGTCTGTTTTCTTCTGGGGTTTTCTTGAGGCGTGAACAAGAAAGTACACTTCTGGGAGAAGAAAGAGGAGCGTCCCCTCTGCGTGACCCTGTGAGAGAGGAGACTCCAGTCCACGGTGCAGCCAATGTGCGAGCTCCACGGGCAGGGCAGTGGCGGCTCACATGATGGAAGTGACCATCACCGCCACCCCCAGGGCTGCCACAGGCACTCACCGAGGGGCAAGCGTGGGCGCGACGCCCGCCTTCCTCCCACAAGGGCGCCTGGCAATGTCCTGACCCTTCCTTCCCTCCGCTCTCCCTCCTTCCACCCAAAGAGCAGAACAGAAAGGAACCTCCACTGAAGCCTCCCGTTCAGGCAGCATCTGAACCTCTGCACGTCTGAGCGTTACTCATATCAAAATACATCCCGTCCATATGTGGTCCTCTCAGCAATCCCTCCCAAATCCCCGAAGTTGCACTGACAGGGCCCTAGTGACGTCACAGAGCTTGGCCTCACCATTGCGAGTGATTTATTGATGTTTATTGGGAATGAATAGATCAAAGGCAGCAGCATGACGGGCGATCAATCAGTCATCAAATCAAGGGTGGCAAAGGGCCAGAAACCCTTCTTCCAGGCAACATGCCCCCAACTGACATTATTGCAAAATAATGTTATGTGTCTGTGTGTGAGTGTGTGTGTGGGGGTTTTTGTTTGGTTTTCAATGATGCTTTTTTTCCATAAAATAATAATAATAATAATAATAATTGGCTCAGTCTTAACAGGAGTTGACACTCCTGGCAAGGAAAAAAAAAGAAAGAAAAAAAAAGGGGGGGGGGTTAAAAAGTACACAGACGCGTCCCAGAAGTAAGTGCTCCGAGGAGGAGATGAGGGTGGGAGAAGCAGGGGAAGGAGGGGGTGGGGGTCAGGGAAAACACACGCGGGCAGAGGGGACGCCAGCCTCCGAGGCGGGCTTGACAGTCATCTGACAATACCCAGACCCCGTGCGCTCTGGCTTCCACCGCTTGCCCGCGTCGGGCCCAATAAATGAAGAATCAATCGGATTAGCAGGAAGGTGGCCAGGGGACCGCTCGCTCACTCGCCGGCTGGCTCCCGGGCGCTCCGCGCGCACCCGGCTGCGCCCCGCCGCCCGCCGCCGCCGCAGGGCGCGGAAGGTGTCCCGGGAACTCAGGTGACCCCGCCCGCGCCCCGGCCCCGGCCCGGCCCGGCCCGGCCCCCGCCCGCGCCCCCGCCCCCGCCCCGCGGGAGGCCGCCCCGCAGCCCAGGCGCAGGGAGGCGGCCGGCCCCGAGCGCGCGCGCCGCTCCAAGTGGGTGCGGGCCGGGCCGGGCCGGGCCGGGCAGGGCGAGCGCGGCGGGGCGCCCGGGGCGCGGGGCGGGCGCAGCGGAGCGGGGCGGCCGGCGAGCCCCGCGCGCCCCGGAGTTACTCCGCGCGGGCAGCGGCGGCCCGGGCGCCGGCGGGAGCGGGAGCGGGAGCGGGAGCGGGCGCGGGCGCGGGAGCGGGCGCGGGAGGAAGGGGAAGCGGCTCGTACCTGCTGCGCGCCGGGGCGCCTGCTGCTTCCTCCTCGGCATGATGCTCCTCCGGCGACTGCCACCGCCGCCGCCGCCGCTGCCGGGCTGGGGAGAGGGCGGGAGGGAGGGGCGGCGGGCCGCGGGGGGGCGAGGCGGGCCGGCTCGAGCCTCCCCCCCGGAGAGCGGCCGCCCGCAGGATGCTGCTGCGCCCCGGCTCTCCGCGTCCCCCCCTCTCCGCGCTCCGCCGCGATCCCCGAACGTGCGGAGGGAAGAAGGAGGGCGGGCGAGGGAGGCGCGGGGAGGAGGAGCGCGGGGGGAGGAGGAGGCCGGGAGGAGGAGGTGGCGACGGGGGAGGAGGAGGAGGAGGAGGAGGAGGAGGAGGAGGAGGAGGACCGCGCCGCCGGCGGAATGGGAAGTTTGACAAATCGCTCCGGAGGCCCGCGGAGGAGGGGGCGGGGAGGCGCGGCGGCCCTGCCCCCCCGGCCCCCGCCCCCCGCCCCCCGCCCCGGCCCCGGCCCCGTCCCCGCCGCGGGGCGCGGGGCGCGGGGCGCGGGGCCGGGGCCCGGGCGGGAGGACGAGCGCGGGAGCGGCCCGGCCGCCGCGGCCCCCGCCCCCGCCCCGCCCCGCCCCGCCCCCGCCCCCGGGCAGGGGGTCACGGCGTCCGGGGGGCCGCCCAGCCGCCGCCGCGGCCCGGGGCTCGGCGGTCCAGTCTCCTGCCCGCGGCGCGGCTGGAGCGGCGGCGTCGGCAACAGGCAAGCTTAGAGGAAAAGGAGATGATCGTGTCACCCGCCCGCCGCCGCCCGCCGCGCCCCCGGCCCCGGCCCCGGCCCCGGCCCCGGCCCCGGCCCCGGCCCGGACCCCGCGCCCGGACCCCGCGCACCCCCGCCCGCGCCCGCCCCCGCCCCCGCCCCCGCCCAGGGCGCGCCCCGCCCGGCCCGGCCCGGCCCGCGGCCCCGGCTCGCCCCCCGCCCCGCCCCGCCCCGCCCCGCCCGGGCCGCGCTCCTCCCCCCCCCCTGCACCCGCGCCCCCGCCCCGCCCCCGCCCCGGGGATGCCCGGGCCCGAGGGGGGCGGACAGGAGCGCGGCCCGGACCGGGCGGGGGCCGCCCCCACACCCGCGCCGCCCGGGCTCCTCCCCCGGGACCCGCCGCCGCCACTTCCCCCAATTTTTTCTCTTTTTTTTTCTTCCCGGGCAAACTTTCCCGGGCCGGTCCCGGGGGTCGGCGTGGGAGGGGGCGCCCCGAGCGCGCTCCTCCGCCTGGGAACGGCGCGGTCCCCCCGCGCGCCCCTTCCCGTCCCGTCCCGTCCCGTCCCCGTCCCCGTCCCCGTCCCGGGCCCCGTCCCCCGGCCGCGCCCCCCGCCCCATCGCGGGCGGCCCCGAGGGCGGGACGGGGGCGGGGGCGGGGGCCGGGGAGGAACTCGGGCCCCGGAGCCCAGCCCCGCCCCCCCCCCCCCTCCGGCCGCCGCCCCGGGGCGCCCCCGAGACTGGGCCACCGCGCCCGGCGCCCGCTCGCCAGCGGTCCTGGGCGAGAAGAATTGATTATTGATTGGGCGATCGGGCGGCAGGGGCGCCGACGGGCCGCGCGGGGAGGAGCTGGCGGGGCCGCGCGGGCTCACTCACGGGCGGGCCGGGGCTCGTCGGGGCGCCCCCCGGGGCGGCGGCGGCGGCGGCGGCGGCGGCGGCGGCGGAGCGGGAGCCCGAGCCCGAGCCCGAGCGGCGCGGGCGGCGGCGCATCGATGCGCTGCGGGCTCGATTGCGTCTCCCTGGGCCAGCTCCTGGGCCGGGAATGGGGCGGCCGCGGCGGGGCTGGCTCGGGGCGCTGCCGGGCGGCGCTGGCGGGGCTGCGGGGGCGGCCGCCGGGCCGCGGTCCGGGGGGCGGGGGGGGCTGCTCCCGCGCGCTCCGGCGGGGCCGGGGGGGCTGCCCTGGACCCCGCGCCCCGCAGTCCCGGCGAGGGCCGGCCGGAGCCCCGCGCCCTGGGACTGGCTGCCGGCGCGCTCCCGGAGCTGCAAGCCCCGGCCTCCTTCCTTTTTCCTTTTTCCCCTTCCTTCCTCCTTCCTCCTCCCCCCCGTTTTTTTTCTTTTTTTTTTTTAGTTTCCTTTTCTTGCGTTTCTTTCCCCGTCTTCCTCGGCCCCCCTCGCCGTCCCTTTTCCTTTGTGGCTGTCTGTGCAAGTTTGTTTCAAAAGTTCACGGGCACCTTTCACGCTTTCTTTTCTTCTAGACCCGGGAGACCGCGGTCTCACCCAGACGGCAGGATCGCTCGGCCCCGCTCGCCCCCACCCGCGGGCCTGCGCTCGGGCCACCCGCCTCCCGGTGCAGATGCGCGGCGGCCGGCCTCCCGCCTCGGGCCGTAAGGGCGCGCGCAGGGGCGCTCGGAGCTGCGGGGTGCGGGGTGCGGGCCCCGCGCGGCGGCGGGGGAGGCGGAGGCGGCGGCGGGCTGCGGGGGGCGGCGGGGGGGGGGCGCGGCGAGCGGCGGCGGGAGCCGCTGCCCCCCTCCAGGCCCCGGAGACGCGGCCGCGGGGCGTGAAACGCTTCTTGCGAACGAGGAAACGGTGAGTTGGCAGGCGCCGCCCGCGGCCTCCCGGTGCTGGGCGCGGGCCCCGGAGCCTCTCGCCCGGCGGAGGGCGGGCGCCCCGCGAGGTCAGCCCCCGCCACCCCCGCTCGCCTCCCCGACGCGGGCGCCCCCGAAGCGCGCGGGAGCCGCCGGGTGCGGCGCGCACGGGAGGCTGAGAGTTCCAGGGCTTTGGCTGCCCCTCCTCCCCCCTTCTCCAAACCCCGTTCCCGCCGCCCCCTCCCCCCGCGGGCCGCGGCCTGAGCCCCGGGCCTCGAGCCACCCGACCGCTACCTCGCCCTCCCCTGCTCGGCCGCCGCGCGCCGCGCGATCCGCCCCAACATCTGTCCGTCCGGCCATTGGCGCATCCATCAGTGTCAATGAGCCGCGCATCGCAGCCGCAGCCCGTCACGCGCAACGCGGGCTCTGCGGAGCGCATCCTGCGGCCGCGCCGCCTCGCCCGGACGCCCCGCCGGGGTTCTGGCCCCGCGCGCCGCAGCCCGGGACCCTGCCCCCCGCGGGGCCCTTGGAGGCGCGCGCACCCCCTTTAGCACCGGGACCTCCGCGCGGCGCCAGCTCGGGCAGGCCTCCCCGGAGTGGGACGGCCCTTGCGTTTCCAAGTTCTCCATCCCCTCCTGTGTGCACTGGGTGTGGCGGAGGAGAAAAGGGAGGGAGGCTTCCCGCACCGGCCCCCAGCACCGTGCGGCCGGGGCGCGGGGGCTTGAGTGCGCTGCGGCTGGGCCCACCCTGGGGCAGCTCGGGGCCGGAGGGGGCAGCCCCAAAACTTTGCCAGGCCCCACCTGGCTGCCGCCCGGCGCGCACGGCCTGACAGTGGGCGGGGGGCGGGAAGGAACTCGCGCATCCCAGGCGAAAACGGGGACCCGATCTAGGGAGACCCGGCGGGCGGGCAGCAGCGCGCGTGTAACCCACATGTTATTTACAGACGGAGAAAGGGCAGGGCCGCGTGTCGGAGAAGCCGGAGCTTTGCGGGCAGCTCCCGGCGCCATTCTCCAAGAATGCTGACCTCCTCCGCCGGGGCTGCAGGTTCCCCTGCTTCTGCTTCTTGCTTTCCACCCCAGCCCCCTGCCCCACGGTCCGCAGGACACAGACCTTCCTATCTGAGCTGCACGGCCGGGCCACAGGGTCTGCTTTGCGCTCCCCTGAGAAGTTCAGGGGAAGGGCGCACGGAAGGACCCGACTCCTCGCTCGGACCTCTGCGGGGTGGCAGGTTACCCGCCTCTGTTCCCACTGCAGATATCTGTGTCGGGGTGTCCGGGGAGTTCCGCCTCCCCGGAGCGGGTCAAACCCTGTGCTTGCCTTCGTTCCGCGATTCGCGACTTAGGAGGGATGAGCAGCCGCTTCCCGCGAGCGCGGGGAGGAGGAGGCCGAGCCGGCGGCGCACGGCGCTCCCGGGGGCTCCTGCTGCGGGAAGGCCGCCGCGCGCTCCGGGGTGCGGCCGAGCCGTGCGCCCCGGCGGCGGAGCTGCAATTCTGCACGGGGCCCCCTCGGAGGAGGTGCGGACACCTCTGGAAAGCATCGACAGGCTTCCCGCTCCCGCGCGAGCACCTGCTAACTTAGCCCAGTGAGTCACGCACAAGTAACCCCCTGGACCAGTGAGCAGCTCCCGCTTTGGGGAGGTGCCGCTTTTCTGGGATAGATAGATACATAGATAGATAGATAGATAGATTTTTTTTTTTTTGTAATCCTTGCAAACAAAAGGACAAGTGGGCTGAGGGGCCTGGGAGCGGCCCATTTCATGCGCAATGGCCACAGACGCCCTTAGGAGAAACCGACCGCTCCCACTGCGGCCAGCTGGCTCACCCCGCGGCCACGTTCAGGAGCCCAGGAAATTCCCAGAGGCCCTGAAAACAATTCCTGAGCCCCAAGATTGCGACTTGGGCCCAGTGCAACCCTGCTCCTCCGCCGCGGTGCGCTGCGCCCCATGCAGCAGTGGGAGCGGTGGATCCTCCCACCTGCCAGTCCTTCAGGTCAGGGGTTAGAAAGGTGACTCCAGCCTTTAGAGCTTGGAAGGCTCCAGGTCCCAGGCTCCCCCGGGCCTACCTGCATGGGTCCACCCCGCAGCAGGAGCGCTCCTGCGCTTGGCCAACCCGGGCCCCACCTGGGGCGACTTTGGGAGTTTAAAAAAAAAAGTCAAAAGCAGGCGTGGCTGCAAACAAGTGTGTGGTGGCTGCGGCGGGGCAGGGAGGTGGTCCTCAACACCCCGCTCAAGGGTAAGGAAGTAGGTGGGGTGAGAGGGTGGGGGGAGAAGCAGTTGGCCACCGCCTGGAGGCAGCCGCGTTTGCGTTCAAGGTGCGCATGAGGCCAGTGGGTGACAGGCGGCCTGCCCAAGGAAGGCCAAAGTATGTCCTCATTTGGGATGGCCACTGAGGGGGACGGTATAGGCAAGAAGGAGTCCTGGAAGCCACCAGTCCAGGCCGGATAGCCAAGGCAGGCCAAGGTCCCAGGAGCTTAGGGGCTTAGACCCAGGTCTTGAAGAGGGGTTCTGTGCCCTGGGGGGAGAACGGGGCCACCTGGAGGGACAGGGCATGCTGGGTGGAACACCCAAGGAGCCTGCACTCCCCCCAGTACGTCGTGTGAAGGCATTAGGCCCCGTGGAGGGCCTCTGGGGAGCCCACTGACTGCCCAGCTATGCCAAGAGAGGTGATGCCAAGGGCTTTTCCTACCTGGGTGCCCCTGGGATGCTGGCCTCCTGCCAGTCTGCCCCCTTCCACACTCCTCCTCACACTACTGTCTGGACTAGGCAAGGGAAGCGCCCTGGAAGCAGAGAAGCTGACTGCCTCCGCCTGCACACCCCACCGGGGACTGAGCCCCGGACCTCAGCCCCTGCCTATGTGCTCAGGATTTGGACCCTGGGGCCCTCACCAGGGGTTAAACTGTGTGCTAAGAGCGCATTTACGCATTTACACAGCAGCGAAAGTTTGTTTCTCTTTTTCCGGTAGCTTTGTTTTAAGGAACCAGATGTTTTGTCTGTAAATTCTCCCAAGAACTTTTACAGTTTTGACGTGAAATAAACCTTTGAAAATCGGAGCGGTATATTAATGCCACTTCTGTGGGGCCTCGGGGTAGCCTCATGGGGAGCCTGGGTGTGAGCTAGGGTGGAACTGCGTGCGGGTGGGGCAGCTCAATCTTGGAAGAAAAGTAGGAGAGGGCTGTCTGCCAAGGTCAAGACTTGGTGTTGGGGTGTGAAGCCCCTCCCCCCAGCACACACAGGGATACACCTGCCCCCACCCTTCCCCACCTGGGCTTTACTACTTTGTAAATTTTTTGGAGCTGGTTGCACAGAGGTCTGGCCCAGTTTTGCCGACTGTGCTCGGCATGCCCTCCACTCCCAGGAGGTCGGACCACTGGACTCAGGCCTGTGATCTTCCCTGGCCAGGTATGATGTCCCTAGTCTTTGGGGGAGGGGCAGAGCAAGGGGGCCCCAGGGGGCCCCTGAACTCCCAGGGCAGCTGCACGGAGAAAACTGGGTGGAAGCCGATCCTCCTCTTCAATGCCTCATTTTTATGGACTCGGACTTTCCAGGCGGTTATAAACGCATTAAAACTAAAAGAAAACTATCCCCCTTGAACAGGGCAGGAGGGAACGGGGTTATCCGAGGGGACCCAGGTCTTCCTATACGCACCCATCTCTTGGTTGGGTGATTCCTAGGGACCACTTTGTCCAGTTCCAAGGCAGGCTGGGGATCCCCCACCCACCGCCCCCGCCGGCCCCTGCTCCCAGTCTATGGTCTTCAGATTCGGAGAGTTCAATTTGGACCTCACTCCCCTTTCTTCTGTAATTATTTTTCAAGCTCACACATCTCCGGAACTTTCAAAAAGTTTTTATTTTTATTTTTTTTTTAGGAGACCCAAGATTTAATAAAATAAGTCTTGGTGTTTCGGTGTAAGGAGGTCATAGACACATCCCATCGACTTGGGAGGGAGCAATTGTCGGCCCCGTGACCTTTGCTTGCATCTCAGCCGACTTGCGCGGGGAACTTCCCGAGTTACTCGCTGCGGAGTGCTGTGGTTTTTCCCACTCTGGCTGAAATGGATTTTTGGAAACCATTGGAGCTTTAAAAAAAAAAAAAAAAAACACACAGAAAAAAAAAAAAGTACCCTGGAGACGGTGCCGCCACCGAGGGGCTGGGCCCTGGCTAGAAGAAAGCACCTCTCTGCCCGCTGCAAGCAGAGGTGCCTGACCCCCCGCGCGGATGCAAGTGCTGCCCCGCTAGCCGTGGGCTGGGGCCACGCGTGGGCTCAAAGCCAGGCTGTTGGGCTCCCGTGCTGGAGCCCGAGGAGGGGGAGGAGGAGCAGGAGGGAGGGGAGGAGGGAGAGGAGGAGGTCTCGGATATCAAACCAGCGCTCCTCGCAGACCAGACAGCCCAGCCTCGCACGCCTGGTGACCTCATTAACTAGCCCGAGAATTTGCAAGACGAGGACATTTCCTTCTTCCCTTTCCCTCTACCGCTCTCCTCCTCTGTCATCCACATTATGGTTTTGTGTTCCTCCCTGGATTTACAAACGGGAGAGACCCGGGGCAGTTCTCAGTAGGACAGGTACCAGAGAGAGGGGCATTGGGCTGGTCTTCGTTCTCTTTCTCTCTCTCTCTCTCTCTTTTTATTTTTTATCTTTATTTTTATTTTTTTTTAATCTCTTGAAGCTTGGTGCCTATCCCTGGCATGTCCAGAATGGAAGAGCCGCAGTTCTTGGGGACGAGGCTGTCGGCAGGGTCAGACCCTTTGTATGCAGGTAGTCTCTGACCTCTCCAGGATTTTCCTCCTCTGCAGACAGGCTCTGATTTCTTCCTCCTGCCTTCCTCCCTCCCTCTGACACCTCTTTCCCCAGCTCTTCCATCTTCCATCCTCCTTCCTCCTCCTCTCCCCGCTGGCTTTTGCAGTTCTCTCTCTCTCTCTCTCTCTCTCCCACCAGTCCCTCCCCAACCAACCCCCTGACCCCCCCCCCAGCCGCCCGCCCACCCTGAATTTGCAAAAGTTCTCCCTTTTGCGCTCCTCCTGCAGTCGCTGCAGCTTTTTAGGTGGGGGGAGGGGGGAAGGGGGAGGGGGGAAGGGTCACAAATGGGCTGACCCTTGGCTTAAAATAAAAGAACATGTTAAGAAGTTTCAAAGCTGCCAATAAGACCCTTTAAGTGGCTGGTGATTCAGTGCCTGGAGTTGCGACGGTGGCATTGGTAAATGACTCCGATGCCCAAAGAAAAATATTACAAATGCCGCTGTCTCGGCCACCAATCGGGCTCAGCATCCCAGCGCGGGCACCCGCATTTGCATGATAAATTGGCCAGACCCGCGGCGGCCCAAGAAATATTCAAATTAGGCCGGGGGTTGGGGGTGGGGTCCCCCAGCATCCCCTTCCCCGCGCCCCCCAGGTGCCCCGGGAGCCCGCGGGACCACCTCTCCATCAGCGCCCTCTAGAGGTGGGCTCTGGGTGGGGGGTCGCTCCAGCCCCGGGATGGACCAGGAGGGATGAGGAGGGAGGGGCAGGTCAGGGTTCCCCCCAGGGCTGCTCCCCCACCACCACCACCAGGGGTGCTGCGGTCTCCCGCATGCACCTTGCGTCTGGATGTGTTGGCAGATTGCAGAGGCAGGTGGTGACCTCCTGGCAAGGAGAGCTCCAGCGCCTTCACCCCAACCCCCTCTCCTAGGAGTCCCATCCTAGGTTCTCCCAACACGGTTCAGGTTTGCTCCGTAGAGTTTCAAGGCGAGACCCTTGCCCACCCAAGCCCACCATACCTTCCCCCCAAATCGCTTTGCGAGATGGAAATGCTGGAGTGGACAAATCCAGCTGGCCCCCGAGCAGAGGACCGGGTGCCCACGCAGGAGGCTGGGCGCTGGGACTGGGTAGGGGCACTGCAGAGCCTGCGCCCTTCCCCCCGGGGCTGGTGGACCTCAGCCAGGCTGTGGGAACCGGGCTCCCGGGAAAAGCTGGCAGCGTTAGTATGCGGACAGTGGCCCTCCGCAGGCACAGCTCCTCCCCTGGGGAAACGTGTCCTGGAGAGAGTGTCCAGACCTCCAGGCAGGAGCTCCTGTGAATGTGCAAAGGCATGCCAGGGGGGATGTGTGTCCAGGTTGTAGATGCCCAGCCAGGAGGGGTGTGGAAATCGGGATGTGCAAGTGCACGTACAAGGGACAGGCTCTGCAGCTGTGCTGACCGCTGGCTGTGCCCGGGAACAGGACGGTGCAGGCACCAGGTGAGCCGGCCTCCTGGCCTGGCTCCTCCTTGTGGCTCAAGACTCCGCAGGGGGCTTTGCACAGAAGACTGGGTTGGCTTCTGCCAAGGACCAAGGACGGGGAGGGGTGGGGGGTGGAGGGGTGGGGGTGGGGGCATCTCGTGTCCCCTGAGCATCTCTCCCCTGCCCCCAGCCCCGTAGCCCATCCTGTGCCAAATACCCTGGGGCCTGGCCGCCCCGCCCCTGCAGCCTCATTTTTAAAGTCCAGGCTTTAGAAGTTTGATTGTCTTTCCCTAGCGTGGACTGGCAATAGTATTGTTGTTTTTTCATCTTCGCAGGTCTTAGACTAGGGGCCCAGGCAAACACTGATCTGGGGGTGGCGGGGGTGGTAGGTGGGGGTGGGGAGGGATTATGTTTGCCTCCAACCTTCCTCCCTGTCAAAAGGATGGTCAGGCTGAAGGGAAGTCCTTCTAGTTATCTCTCTAGGAGACACTCAGCTCAAGGAGTCATCTGCGGGGGCCCAAGGGCTTGGGGGATGACGCAGAGGTGCCGGAGGGTGGTGTTCTCAGAGCCTGGCCCCAGGCTGGCCAAGTAACGTAAATGCACAAAGGAAAACAAAAGAGTAGCTACTGAATACAAATTTGAGAGACACTGAGTTTTGACTTTTGATCCCTTTACAGATGTTATCAACACCTTCAAAATATATTGGCGAATGGGGGGAGTTGAATCTTAAGAAGCCTTTTGCATCATTTAAGTTTTTTTTTTTTTTTTTTTAAGGAATGTTTTAGCTGAAGAGAGGGGCTTGCTGGGAGTGCACCGGGAACAGACGGTAACGGGCTAGGTTCAGGTGTAAAAGGGCCTCCCTGCTTCCAAGAGAGTCCTGAGTCCCAGGCGACTGGAATGGCGGAGGAGGCTCCCCTGGGAGGAAGCCTTTTGCCGCACCCTGTGAGGGGAGTAGCTCTCCCAGAGGTTCCAGGAAGCCTCCCCTCCCAGCCCACAAACCCTCCTTACTCCTCCTCAGGCCTCACCTGTCGGCCAGGACAAATGAGACCTGAAAATGGGCCAGAGTCATTCTCCAACAGTGAAATTTGTCAAGGAGTCGGTCCCGTCTCAAATGTCCAGAAACGCAAGCCGCTCCCCCTCGAGGACGGTGCTATCTAGGGCACGTCGCGGAGCGTCAAGGAGGTAGACAGCAAAGGTGAGAAACGCGGAGAACTGGCTCTCCAGCCCAGCACCTAGTCCTGCCTGAGCCAGGCTGGGCACAGGGAGCGAGGGAGAAGCAAGTGGCTGCTGTCTCTTGGGAGACACGTGCCAGGCCGCAGCGTAGAAGGCTCAAGCCCGCCGTGGGGCTCCTCGTGGGGCTGCTCATGGGGCCGCTCGGCCTGTGCACCTGTGCACTTTGCAGGTGAATGTGAGCTCTGACCATGTGACGCAGGGCCTGGGCTCCTGATCCTAACTCACTGAGTGCCCTTGGGGCCGATTGCTACCCCCCACCCCTCTTTCAGCCTCATCTCCTTTGTCTCTAAAGAGGGGGAGCTCTCTCTCCAACTGAAGCATTGAGTAGGGACTGGGGGGGATCCATTGAAAGTTGGAGATGCCCTTTGAGACCTTAGCCTCTCCGTGTGCATACTGGAGCTTTCAGGGTCAGACAAGGGTTGGAAAGAGGAGTGGTGTTACTAGCTGTGTGCCCGTGGGCAGGTCACAGTCGAGCCCTCTGCCCGGGTACAGGGGATCCCTTGCTGAAGAGCTGGGCAGGCAGTGGGTGGACAATAAATGACCGCCCCTCCACCAGCCACCGGGAGAAGGGTAGCCACAGGGTCAGACCTCCCCGAAGACCGGCTTCTAAGTCCGCTGAGATTGCACACACCCCAGGATGTAAGCAGGTGCTTGGACCAGGCAGAAAGAAAGGGCGCGGGGAGTTGCTGGAAGCGGAGCGGCGCACAGGCCTCCTGACTTCCCAGGAAGAGGGAGCATCCGCAGGGCGACCGAGGCAGATTCCTCCAGGTTTTTCCAGGAGCTAATTAAAGGAAGGGGTATGGTGAGGAGCCTCACTGTTATTTCTGTTTTTCCCTGTTAGTAGTGACTGGAATGTGCGCCATCCAGGTCAGATGGAAAATAGAAGCCTGGAAAATCTGACACTCTCATTGATTTGCTCTCTGCCATCGCTACTCGCGAGAGGAAGAAATGTGACTTCAAAATTGCAATTAGGAACCAGCTCGCTAAGGGCTCCTTGCGTGAGCTCCGGTGCTGGGCCCATCACAGGCCTGCCTCTTCTCATTTCCCGAGGAGGCGGGTTCATTCATAATTTTCAATGAAGCAGGTGATGCAAACGTGTAACCCCCCTGCCCCACTCACACACACACACACACACACACACACACACACACACACACACACAGTAGTGCTCATACCTGCCAGTCCGGAGCCTGCCTCTCCTTTCGCTCAGGTCTTTGAAAGCACAGCAATTTTCCCAATGTTTAAAAACTACTAACTCCCTTTCAAACATTCTTTAACCTTTAATGTTTTGTAACTTGATGAAAAGGTCATTTTGTTCCGAAGATGCGGCTGTCCCGTAATTGTTCAGCTATCAGAGTGAATTCCACCCAAATCTCGAAGTCTTTAACGGGATCCAAACCACCATGCACACTCGTGTGCGCACACACACATACGCTCACATCCAGATATAGATCGATACTTTCCAACATACGTCTCTGTATATGTACATATGTGTATATATATTTAAATTTTTGTGTCTGTGCACACCCATATATGAGTAGGATTACTACGTTCCCCTCTTCTCTACGGGGGACAGATTCCAAGACCCGCAGTAGGATGTCTGAAACGGGATGATACCAAATCCCGTACATCCTATGTTTTTTTTCTACACATACATGCTCATGATGACATTTAATTTGCCATTTAGGTATAGTAAGAGATTAACAAAAATAATTAATAATAAAATATGATGATTATAACAATATACTGTCATGAGAGCTATGTGAGTGTGCGCTCTCTCCGTCTCTCTCTCTCTCTCTCTGTGCCATACTCCCCCGTGTTCTGGTGATGATGTGAGACGCTAAAACGCCCCGGTGATGAGATGCAATGATGTGGGCACCGTGACATGACATTAGCTACTATTGGCCTCCTGACCCTACATGGGCAGGATCATCTACTTCCAGAACACGCTTGACAGCGAGTAACTGAGGCCACAGGAAGTAGAACCGCGGATAAGGGGACTCCTATAACATCTCTAGTCTTTTGGCAGAATGAGTTCTTTGCAGGAAAATCTCTATAAAACTTACTTTTGTTCGAATGAGAAGGTGCTAAGCATTCAATAGTAATCATTTATTATGCACTGCGCTTGTTACCGATTTCTTTAAAAAAGGTTTAGTCAATTTCTAATTTAACAACTCATTGCTATCCCTGCAATAAATGCCCCCAGAGGCCTAGGAGAATTGAGATGTTTTTCCATCGGCCTTCTTACCCAGCGTCAGCTTCTCAGTGGTCCAGGACACTGGGAGCCGTTCCCTGACTCTCCTCTCTTTTTCTAAGCTGATGTATTCTTGGACACAGATCCCTAAGTGTGTTAGATTTCTATTTAAGATGGACTTTAATGAACAACAACAAAAAAAAAGATGGACTTTAATGGACTCAAATAAGACCATAGAAGCATTTTCTGCGAGGAAATTCTGTGAAGTTTATGCCTGGACCCCACAGTATGCATTTTACTTGGCCCAGAGTATCGGATGTGGCCTCCTGCACTCCTGGTTCTGACGGTTGAATATCTAAGGTGAAAGACCTCTGGTATATCGGAAGCAGTTGGGATAGAGAGAAGCGTGTGTCGACTCACATAAGGAGCAGGTCTGACCTAACGTGTGATGAATCAGTAGGAGAACTCCATAGGATTCGCCGTCATATTAAATGTACGAGCAAGGATCGATCCTTTTACAAAGAATACAATTTTTACTTAAAAGCAAATACTTCTAAAGGACCTCTGGCTGGAGCAAATGGTAATGAAGTCAAGCAAAGCTTAAGACCATCCAGATAGTCTGTCTTGGGGGCCAGTCCTCCAGAATTCCTCACTCAGGACCGCTATTCCATAGTAGTGGCACCAGACTGCTTGCTGGCATTTCTCTAGAATCTGTTGTTTCGTGCATGTGCGTGTGTCTTTTTTTCCCACTTGTTTCCGTGTATGAGACGTGTTACAAATGTCAAAGAACATGTAGATCACGTGTATGGTTTAAATAATATTACAAAGCCGATCACCGAGTAACCACTACTCCATCACCAGAAGCTGCACCCCCAACGCCTCCCAATTATAACGCCCTTTCCTGAAGGCCACCACCATCCTGACTTCTATACCAATCACTTTATTGCCTTGTTTTGTGGTTTTAGCAACTTATGTGCACAGCGCCGTGCCTGATTTTCAGCCTTATACCCGCGAAATCATATTGAATGAATTATTTTGTGTCTTGTTAACTTCACTCAGTGTGGAATCTGTAGCCTTACCATGTGGATGCAGGCAGTTGGCCATTTTCAAAGCTGTAGACCGTGAATCTATCACAATAGAGTAGGGTTTGTTTGGGTTTTTTTTTTTTTTTCCCAAACAACAATAGCAAACAGTTGTTTTGCTATTATGGAAAGTACTGTGAACACACTTACCCATGCATTGTGCACGTGTGGAAGAGCCTATCTGTGATACGCACATGTGAGGTGGTGTTACTTGGTCTCTGGCTTGTGTATCTACAACTCCCAACTGTTCTTCAAAGAGATTAGGGCAGTTTTCACTCCCAGAAGGTATTTCGAAGTCTTTCCATTGTTCTGCCTCCTTGTCAGCCTATGATATTATTAGCTCTCCCCCCCCCCTTGTGTTTCATACTTCCTAACCTAGTCGTTGTGATTGCTGTCGGCCTGTGTGTAGCTTGCGTTCCCACAAATGCTAAGGAGATCGAGCATTTTTTGGGTATGTTCATGGTCCCTTGGATTTCCTTTTCCCGAGGGCCCTCTCCTAGTCCTTTTTCCATTGTCTGTTGGAGGTAAACGTCCCGTAGTTTCACGGACATTGTTTCAAGTTGCTCTGGGCCTGTGGGTCAGAATAGAAACGGCTCAAGGAGATCCCTGTGGATCAGAATAGAAGGGGCTCAAGGAGATCCCCGTGGATCAGGACAGAAACAGTTCAAGGAGATCCCCATGGATCAGAACAGAATCAGCTCAAGGAGATCCCTGTGGATCAGGATAGAAAGGGCTTAAGGAGATCCCTGTGGATCAGAACAGAATCAGTTCAAGGAGATCCCTGTGGATCAGGATAGAAAGGGCTTAAGGAGATCCCTGTGGATCAGAACAGAATCAGTTCAAGGAGATCCCTGTGGATCAGAACAGAAACGGTTCAAGGAGATCCCTATGGATCAGAACAAAATCAGTTCAAGGAGATCCCTGTGGATCAGAACAGAAACGGTTCAAGGATATCCCTGTGGATCAGAGCAGAATCAGCTCAAGGAGATCCCTGTGGATCAGGATAGAAAGGGCTCAAGGAGCTCCCCATGGATCAGAACAGAAAGGGCTCAAGGAGATCCCTGTGGATCAGAACAGAAACAGCTCAAGGAGATCCCTGTGGATCAGGATAGAAAGGGCTCAAGGAGATCCCTGTGGATCAGAACAAAATCAGTTCAAGGAGATCCCTGTGGATCAGAACAGAATCAGCTCAAGGAGATCCCTGTGGATCAGGATAGAAAGGGCTCAAGGAGCTCCCTGTGGATCATGACAGAAACGGTTCAAGGAGCTCCCTGTGGATCAGAACAGAAACAGCTCAAGGAGATCCCTGTGGATCAGGACAGAATTGGTTCAAGGAGATCCCTAAGTGCACTTCCTAGGATGCTCTTCCCGAATCACTCTGGCTTCAGGAAATCGTCTAACGGTGAATCCTGGCTCGATTGTACAAACAGCAACGTGGGTGGCTCTGCCGTGTGCTCTGTGTTCTCGGTGCCAGCTCATCCTCAGTGATCTCCTGATTTCAGGAGGGCCTCACGTGAGTAGGACTGCGTGTTCTTCTGTCCACAACAACAGAAAAAGAGTTAGAAACTGTTCACTGCCCCGTGTGATCTCCAGCCTTCCCTTCGGCTTCCAGGGTCCCGTTGTGTGGACCAGCAGCCGTCACGGGGGAGTGCCACGCCCCGGGTGGGTGGATGAACATCCCTTGTAGGAGAAAATGAAAACACTTTCGGGAGGGTCAACCTCAAGCAGCCGACACAGTTGCGACCCAGGCTGCGGGTTTCTAAAGATCATCTTTTTAAAAATTTTCATAGAGTGAAATTCACTCTTCGGGTATACAGTTCCCGGAGTTTCGACCCATTTATAGAGTTGGGGAGTACCCCGGATACCTCTGTCACCCCCAAAACACTACCGCGCTGGCCCTTGTGAGGCCCAGGGGTCCTCCTGCCCTCACTCCCACGGCCCCCACACCTGCCTGGAAGCACTGATCTGTCCTTCAGCCCTAGAGCTTTGCATTTTCCAAAATGTGATCTACACGGAATTATACCGGAGGTCGCCTTTTGAGTCCAGCTTCTTTCATTTCATAGAATGGATTTGAGGTTGCCCCGTGGGTGGAGCGTATCCCTATTTTGCACGGAGGTCCCACGGTTTGTTGATTCGTGCACAGCTGACACACAACTGGATTGTTTCTCGTTTGGGGCGATAATGAATAAAGCTGGGTGCTCGGCCGTATGTTAAAGAGTATGTTTAACCTTATGAGAAGCTGCCAAACTGCTTCCCAAGGTGGCTGTATCGTTTTGCACCCCCCGCTCCCCGCGCTTCCCCTTCAGCAAGGAATGAGGGTTCTTTCGGCTTTAATGGGGCTGGAAGTGCTTTGCCAAGTGAGAGAGGGTGCGACACAGGGCACCCACGTGGGGGGACATCAGAGGTGGTATTTCTAAACTCTCAGCTCCGGTGGGGTCTTGCTCATCCTGCCCTGTGCAGACGCGATATTTCTCTTTCCAGGGCGTTTGCTTCTTGGGAGGAAGACGGGAAAGCATCTCTCGACCCGTCTCACAAATGAGGCCAGAGAGCTGCCTCTCTCGGTGGAGCCAGCCTGGCTTTATCCAGTGCTGCCACCGAGCAAGATCCCATGGCCCCGTGTTTTATTCCCAAACCCGAAAAACGAAGTGCAGGCCTTTGGAGCCTCGTGATGCTGCGCAGCAAGAACGAGGAGAAGGAACCCATCCAGAAGTGAAACCGGGATGTCAGAGCTGGCAGGGACATGGGCGAGTGTCACTTCAGACCCGGGAACCTATCACACATCTGGGGCCCAGATGCAGGGCAGGGGCCCACCACAGGCGAGCTGGGATGGGCTGATCATCTGGGGTGGCTGTGGGCTCAGGGGCAGGGAGGAGGCTCGGCGGCTGGTGCGCTGTGGCCGGAGGCCTGGCTTCCTTCCATCCCCCGCACCTTCCCTCCTTTCCTCCCAGTGCCCACTTCTGAGGCACCTTCACATTTCAAACGTCCTGAGAATATGTTTAATTAGAACTTGGCCATACAGCCTTTTAAAATAAAACAGAAGGGACCAGCTAATTATATCGCTCAGCATTCTGTGGCAAACATATATATATTTTTTAATAAAACACTTTCCTAACCAGAGTAATCCCTGGAGATGCAAATCCTCATTTATAAGAAGTCTCCCAAAGGGAGTTAAAGAGAAGATGCCCTTATAAAGAAAAGAGACAAAGACAGTGGGAAAGTGTCTTCGAAGAGCTTTTAAAAGACACGCTCACTCCGAGGTTGAGGTAGAGCTATTTTAAAGATGCAAATTTTTATTTCAACTGTCTTATAATTCTTCCCTGTATTTTTGATAATTTATACCCTTCTCCCCGCCTCTGGATTATTACCACACATGCCCATACTGCTCATCCTGGTATTTGTCATAAGTACAATATTTAAATAAACAAATGATTTTCTCAAAAATGCACTTTATCTCCTGCTGGTTCTCCCCCCCTCCTCTCTGTCTGTGACGAACCCCTGACGGTCCATGCAGGTGCCGCCGCGGTGTCGTGCAGAGTGCGGGGCGGGGTACGGCGACCCTGCCCACCGTCTCTGCAGCCCAGGAGGGCTTAGGCCCTCTGGCAGCGAGTCTCTGGGTGTGGTGGGCTGAGGGACACTTGCATTTGGGAGGCCGACGGCCCCAGTGGGTGACAGCAATAACAGTATAGCCAACGAGTGCTCGTGTGGGGGTTACTGCACACCTGGCAACGAGCTCAGAGCTGTAGGTATCTCATTTAACCTGCAAGACACTGTCTGCAATGTGGGTGCTCTTACTCCATTTTGTGGATGAGGATGGTGAGACCAGGAATGGTAGGAACCGTTTGGCCATTTGAAGGGGCAGGGCTTGACCTCAAACTCAGGTCTGCGGGCCGCAGAACTCAGCCCCACCCCACCACGCACAAGCCTCAAGGACCCCCCTCCCCACTCCAAGAAGGCCCTTTGTGACTATGTGCTGGGTACACCATGTGGCACAGACCCTGCATTTCCAGTTACGTCCTGCATCCTCGCAGGGTCCTGAGCAGAAGAGGGAGGGCGCACTCAAATTCAGATTATTCGGGAGGATTGCCCAAACAGGCTGTTGGCAAAGGTGATGGAAAAGGTGAGCTGAGCACAAGAGAAGGGTCTCAGAACTGGTGCAACCCCCCAGTCACCCGGGCCCGCAGTGGTTGCAGGATCCTGTCTGGAGGCTGGAGGCCAGGTGGAGTGTGGCAAGGGGCGTCTTGAGAGCCAGGACCTTCGGAAGACCTACAGGGAGGTGGCCAGGGGATGGCACCCCCGGACTGCCCTGTGTCCTCATCCTTCGGTTTACCGCTGGGACTGTACTTCGGATAAACCCATCAGAAGGTCTCGGGCAAAGGTCACGCAGCCATCCATGGGGGCCATCCAGGCGGGCCTCCTGGGTGCAGCACAGGGGACTCCGCCCAATGCCCAGGGCTCCTGCAGAGCATCCACCGGGGCCGGCTCTGTGCCAGGACAGAGGACAGGGAGGCAGCAGTGGGCCTCCAGGTGGGATCTTAGGAGGAGGCCTTGACTTGGCCGAGAGACTCAATGACCCACCAGGCTCAAGGTGCAAAGCCTTCACGGAGAGCTTGGCGTTTGCCTTGTGACTGCCTGGGAAGGGGGCCCACGGGAGTGGACGTGCCTCTCCGTCCACAGCCACTTGCCACACTCACGCCAACTCCTGAGGTTGACCCTTTTTACTCGAGACACGATATGTATAGTTCTCTTTTATCGAAAGCTTATTAAATAAGATTTAGTTGAAAAAATAGAAGAAGAGGGAAGTCATTTATCATCTTGTTCTCCAAAGACAACAACCATTAATGGTTGGGTAGACCTGTCCTCTTGCTTCCCTCCCAAGTTACAGTAATATTTTTTAAGCAATTTTGAATTATGCATTTTTGATGGACCATTGTCACGGCCTTTTGCCGTGTTACAATCGAATGTGGGGTAAGCCTAGATTTTGGGGGCTGCGTAATATTCCCTTTGTGGGAATTGTCATTCTCCTACCATTTATTTAGATGCTGGGGCTCTTTTCTAATTTTCATTCATATTATATAATGCTGTAATTAAGAATTTTGTATATCAATTTTTCTTTTCACATTTCAGGGGATTTCTTCAGGATGACATCCCCAAAATAAAATGACCAAATCAAAGGTGTAAACCTTTATTTAGGGGCGCCTGGGTGGCTCAGTCGGCGAAGCATCTGCCTTCCACTCAGGTCATGATGTTGGGGTCATGGGATCCGGCCCCACTTGGGCTCCCTGCTCAGCTAGGAGCCTGCTTCTCGCTCTCCCTCTGCCCTTCCACCTGCTTGTGCTTGCTTGCACTCTCTCAAATAAGTAAATAAATAAAATCTTTTTAAAAATTCAAAAAAAAAAACAGGGGCAGTGCAGGTGGCTCAGTGGTTTAGCGCCTGCCTTCCGCCCAGGGCCTGATCCTGGAGACCTGGGATCAAATCCCATATTGGGCTCCCTGCATGGAGCCTGCTTCTCCCTCTGCCTGTGTCTCTGCCTCTCTCTCTGTGTCTCTCATGAATAAATAAATATAATCTTTAAAAAAAACGTTAAAAAAAATAAACCTTAGTTTAGGCAGTAAAGTACCTAACACGATGCTGCCTACAGAATAGACTGGATGGGACCTTCAGCCGGTTTGGAGGCGAGCACTCAGGTGAAGGCTCTTGACCAGTGACTTACTCCAAGGCCTTCCCTCTGGAACGACACTGGAATATAGAGCAAGCCATGCGGGCGATTCTTAGTTTCATTGTAGCCACATTTTAAACAAGCAAAAGAAACAGGTGAAATCACTTTCAATACGATATTTCATTCAACCAACTGTGTCTAAAAATTATTATTTCCGCGTCGGAATCAATATAAACATTATCAATGTTATATTTTACATTTTTTTTCCACGCAAACTCTTGAAACCCCGTGTGCCTTTTACACTTATAACACACTGCAGTGCAGACCAGTCACATATCTCTGGTTCCCTCGGAAATATCCATGGAGCGCTTCCTAGATGTGAACCCCGTGCCCGTCCCTGGGGATACAGGTGAACAGACTTTTTCTCGTGAAGTCATTACAGACCTTATCAGCTCTCTTAGGGTCTGGCGAGGAGACAGACCTTAATCAAATAATTGCACAAGTGCGAAATTTCAAGGTAAGTGCTCTGAAGGAAATATATATTGAAAAAAATAAATGCTAACCCGTGGGTCATGGCTCGCTCGGCCTGTCCCTAGAGGTGCTTCATAGAGATTGGCCAGGCTGTCTTGGTGAACACTGATTTGACCGATGAGGAGGGAGGATCTCAAGGTGCCTTCGGGTCCCGAGCATCCCAAATCCACACTTGGGAAGTTTCTAGGACGGACAGCAGCTCACCAGCTCTTAAGTCAGTGACCCTACCCAGTCCATGTGCTGTGTTTATCCTCTCCGAAAACGCGTGAGGCCAGCTGGAGCACCCCCATTAATGAGGAAGCAGAAGGCCGTGCATTCGTTCCTTCATTCATTCACGCGTCAGTTCTTCCCGAGTAACCCCGGGGGAGCAGGCAGAGGCCTGGGTGGGGGTGGGTTGCTGGATGTCAGGCACGTTCGGAGGAGCAAGGCCAGCATTCTCTCTGGCCACACTGTGCTGCCAACGGGACACACTTTCCCAGAGAAGATAACAATTTAAAAAACAGAGGAAAAATCAATGCTAATACAACTCCTTTTCTGGTTCCTAAAATGACATCGTCCGCCGGCGGCGCCGGGGCTCCGAGCCCGTGGCTACGCCGGGAAGCGTGAAGCCGGCGGATGGATGCAATCTCGTGAGCTCTTCAAACCTGGCCAAATCAATAAATGAGAGGCCGAGATGAAGGCCGCTGGGTGGAGGGAGGCTGGATCCAAGGGGCAAAGTGTACCATTCCTCTTCTACCCCCTGAAACGGGATGGGGATCCTCCCTTCAGCCCCAAGTCCCCGGGGACAGGGTAATTTCAGCTGCACTTGATGTAACCTATACATCACTGTCTTCTTGACCAGCTCTCAAATTAAACTCTGATGTATAAAGTTAAACAAAAATGAGATAAAAATTGGCAGAGGTTGAAGAGGGTCAAAGTAGTCAAAACACAAGGTAGACTATCGCTCCTTTTGATTTATGTTATTCCGCACGCCTTAGAAAAAATAAAATTATAAGTCTCCCTGAGACTTTCTCATTGAGAATGAGGCATTACTAATTTATTTTCAATAGACTCCCAGTTTTCCGAGCTGGGAGGAGCGCTGTGGGTATTGTTTTCAGGGGAGGAGGCCACCGCTCGACCTCAGAGGGGCTCCGACGACGGGGAAGCTTCTCGCAAAACTGACGGTCCTTCCCAGCAACCGCACAGTGACCGGCGGCACAGCCGTGGCACCGACCTGGGGTGCGGTGGCCTCATCCTCTCATCTAATTCTGCGAAACCCTAAGGAGCGAAACACACAGAATAGATCACCCCTTCTGACAGCGGAGGAAGCCGAGCCCGATGGGAACCTCGTGTCCGGAACACACATCAGCCCACCCGGTAGGTGCTGGGACTCAGAGGCGTACTTGCCTTCCGGTGACAGAAGATCGTCAAGCACAATAACTACAAGTAACATCTGCTTACGTGGAGACCAAGTGGATGCTGCGGAGAAAATGAAGTAGACGAGGCGGGGGGCCGGGGGTTGAGGACCTAGAAGGCCAATAGCAGGTGTCAACAGGGGGAGTGACACGTTTGGGTTTACCTTCTTCAAAGTCCAAAAAGGCAGCAGGGCAGAGAATCAGCAGGTCCACGGGGGAGCTCGGGAGGTGGTGAGGAGGCAGTGACCGTTGTCCGGGCGCCACTGGGCCGTGGCTTGGGCCAGCGGGGTGGTGGCCGTGGCCGTGGGGGTGAAGGGCCAAGGTCTGTCCTGAGGGGAGGGCATCTGAGAGGGATCTCTGGCTTCTACTCTGGGGCCCGTCATGCAACAGAGCCCGGCCTGCGGTCACAGCCTGACACCGATGCACCCGAATCCCGAGCAAGCTGCTCCTCTGGGTGGCAGGGGGACAAGGACGGGGTGCTGGCAGTGGAGGTGGAAAGCAGGGGTTCTGGAGAAAGCGGGTGCCCGGTCCAGGCGCGGGTGTGTGCATGAGCCGTGCTACACTTTACCGCCGTCAGCTTTATTTTCCCTAATTCACCGGGCAAGTTCACTGGCAGCCCACAGGTCTCTGTTCTTTCCTTAAGCTCCTCTGGCCTGTGGCTTTGGTCTCTGCAGCTCTACTGAAACGCCCCTCTTGAAGGCCATGGTCGCCATCGTCCCCCCACGCCCACCCCCCACGCTGTCGGAGCTGCTCCAGGATGGATGTGCCAGACATGGGAGCTTTGCGACGTAGCAGGGATCTCGGGAGGTGCTGGGCGCTCACCCACGCGGCCTCGTGAGACGGATTCTGCTATAGATTGTGACCCCTGTGGGCAGAGGCCGGGATGAGGTTTATGTGGACGGAAGAGCAGCCTCCCATCTGGTTTCTGAAGCGACCACAGCTGCCCCAGAGCCTGCCTCCTCTGAGAGGCTTGACACGAACAGGTGCAGCGGGGGGGGGGGGGGGGGGGGAGGGGGCGGTCCCAGGTAGGCCTCAGGTAGAGCTGCCCAGTGTCCTCCACCGCGGAGATAGATGTGCGAGGCAGGCCAGGCCCCGGGCGTCCTCAGGGCGAGCTCGCCGAGTCCCCGTGGAACATCTTCTGAGGGTCCCCGTCTGCGCTGGGCTCTGGAGGGAGTCCAGGGACTAGGGGAGCAGAAGGGCTGACCGACCAAGGTCACACTCTTCTTGGGGACACAGTAGACAACGCTTCGTATTCTCACCTGCGGTTCAGCGTGACTCTGTAGCTAAATGTGGTCAGATGAAGCGTGGGCAGCGGTGCCAACCTGTAAAACGCAGCCTTGGAGCATCTCAAGCTCCTTCTTCCTCCACTAGCTGGACATAGTAACACAAAGTAGAGGCACAAACCAGAGGGAGCCCGGGTCCCTGAAGGACCGTGGGGACGGACACCTCCCGAAGGCTGCCTCGCAAGCAAGAAATCAGCATCTTCTGTGTTGAACATTTGGATGTTGGTTCTACTTGCTCCGTGGCTCCGCTCGCCCCAGTAATCCAATTCCTGCTCCCGGGGAGTTTGCAATCCCATCAGGAGACAAGCCTCGGTCACATGAGTTCGGGAACAATGGTAGGTGGCTTTCAAGAGGAGATGGGTAGTAGGGTTTGGGGTTTTGGTTCTGAAGTCATGGGCCACTTTGCCATCGAAGCCCTTTCCTGGAAAAGTGGAAAAGGGTCAGACGGCGGAGAAGGCACTTCTGGCAGGAGGACATCCCCCCAGGGGCTCGCGGACAAGGCCTGAAGCAAAGGTGATGAATCATGGTGATTCCCCTTAGGGAAAGCGACGGGGCCCCTGAGCACCTACCTTCGGCTGTTATGGGGCCACGATCCGAACGCTCCAGTTCCCTCTCTCTGACCTAAGGCGTCTCTGAAGTTCCCGAGGAAGGGGAGCCCCTGTCCCAGCACCAGGCTAGGACCTCACCTGCTGTCCGGGCCTCAGGAGAGACAGCCTCCCCGATCGGGGGCTCCATGAGAGCAGCACCCCCGTCCCCAGGCTGGTGAGGACCGCGCTTCCATCCGTGTCTGAGCAGGCTCCCGGCTGAGGCTCCCAGGTGCCCGCGGAGACCCAGGTGCGGTCTGCGGAGGCCTCATTCCCAGCTGGGCCAGGCAAGCTCTGCCTAGGTCCCCCTCTTCCCGAGACGCCCCGAGACGCCCCAAGGCAGAGCGCCCCCCCCCCCGCCGGGGACCCGGAATCCAGGGCGGAGGTCCTGCCCGTCCTCCTGGACCCCTGCGGCTCCAGACCCGCAGGGCTGTTCACCGTCCCTGCCCCTTTGTCGGGAAAAAACAGATGCTCCTGCCGCTGGTTCTGCTGCTGCCTACACCCCCTCCCATACCCCCGAACCCCCGTAACCGCACCCCGTGAAGGTGCTGCTCTGGGCACCCCCACACACGAGCAGCACAGCGCGGGCATCGACCCACTTGGCTTCTAGTGCTGCTTTCACTAGTGGTGTGACCTTGGCCTTCCTACTCCCCTCTCCTCCCCACCCCTGAACCCCGTTCTTTCATGACCGTTCCATCCATCACACGTTTTCGTTCAATGGACACCTGTCGTTCACTTTGTAGGTGTTGTTCACTGTTGAGTCAAGTAGTGTCCTAGGTGCTTCGGTGGGTGGTTTCCATTCTCACCTTGTCTTTCCTGGAGCCAAACTGCCTAATTTTTTTAAATTTATTTTATTTTTATTTTATTTTATTTTATTTTATTTTATTTTATTTTATTTTATTTTATTTTACTTTACTTTACTTTATTTTTATTTTTATTTTTATTTTTATTTTTAATTTTTATGCAGGTGATTCAGGTCACCCGTACCCACAGCCTCTCGGTACAATTTCCCCACCAGGTCAAACACATCAGGTCCCCGGCTGTAGCCGTCTCTTCTTGCCCCCGGACGCATCTCCCGTGCAGTCGTCCGACGTCCAGCCTGGCTCCTCCCTGGAGTGACCACACAGCTGGCAGCCGGGGCTTTCCTTCACCACCAACCCGGGGATTTCCTTCACTTCTTTCAGACCCCGGATCCCCAGCGTCCTGGAGCTTTTGTCTTTTCTGTTCTGCTTTAATATCTCTTTTGTTGGGGCACCAGCCCCAGCAGGTTTCTGATACTGTAGTTACAGAGTCTGAGTTCAGCGGGCAGGACAAAGACCTTCCCACTGTTTTCTCTTCTGAGAACATCCCCCCCCCCCAACAAACAAACAAATAAACAACAAAAATAACAGCAGATAAATGAAAGAAGAAGAATGCCAAACAAAAACACAAGCTCCGCTTTTGACAAAGTGAGTGGACGGCCGCAAGCCAGTCATGTAAAGGATGGGCAGGGAAGGGGAGAGACCTTGTTCTGCTGCGTGTCTGTGGCCGGGACCCCAGAGTAGATGGGAAGACGCCCCAAAGATGGGGTAAAGTCCCCAGGGGAGTAGTTAGGCTCTCCAATCCGCACCCATGAGGCCTGCGACCTCCTCCTCGTCCTTTTGGGAGATGGAAGGATTCACAACATGCAGGGATCAGCAAACCGGACCCACCTGAGAGCTCTGCAAACGCAACCTAATTTAGGGGGATTGGGAGAAAGCCTGTCACTAAACCCCCAGCTCCTTTTCCCGTCTGGCTCACAGAGCAGAGGCAGGTCGAGGCCGCCTTTTCTTCATGCTGTGCGACGTCTCTGAATTCAACACACACGTAGATTCGTGAAACTCACCACCATCGGGACATAGTCCCAGCCCCATCGCCACCAAAATGCCTTCATGTTTCCGCTTTGTAGACATACCCTCCCCCACCACTGACCCCTGGGGACCACTGATCTGGTCTCCATCACCGTATTGTGTCTCTCAAAGAATCCCGGCCACATGGAATCATGGAGCATGTAACCTTTAGAGACGAACGTCTTTCACTTGGCACAACCTTGGAGATTCACCCCAATTTTGCAAACTTATTGCATGTGTTAATACGTGCTTCTCCGTTGCTGAGTGGTGTCCCATTGTATGGGCGTGTCATAGGGTGTGTATCCGTTCTTCCTTTGAAACCCATTTGGGTTGTTTCCATTTTGGACAATTCTGAAAAATTCTGAATTTTATTCTGAATTATTCTGAAAAATAATACTACAAACATTTGTATACAATTTTCTTTGTGTGTAAAGACAGATTTTTATTTCACTTGGGTAAGGACCCAAGAGTGGAAGTGTTGGGTCACATGATGGGTGTAGGTTTGACCTAGGAAAATACCTAACCCTTTCCTGGAGGGACTGTACTTTTTTTCACCCCCACCGGCAACATATGAACATTCCTATTGCTAGACCTCGTCAGAACTTGGTATTGACAGGAATTTTTATTTATTATTATTATTTTTTTAGCATTAGCCATTTTATTTGGTGCATAGTGATACCTCACCATGGTTTTATGTCATATTTTTCTAATGGCTAATTATGTTGGACACTCCTCATGTTCTTATTTCCATCCTTATATCCATCGGTAAAGTGTTTCCTGATCCTTTTAGCCCATTTTTTAATCGTTCGTTTTGATACTATTGAGTTTTGAGAGTTCCTTGTATATGAAAGATGCAAATTCTTTGTGGTAATGAACAGTTGATTTGCAAATATTTTCTCTTTTCATTCCCTTTACTGTCTTTTAGACAGCTAAGGTTTTAAATTGCAATGATGGAGACGATCTCCATCAATATGCACTTATTGGGCACCTCTCGTATGCAGCTCCCTGTTAGGCATTGGGCTTTAGAAGACCTGTGGGACTTGGGGATTGAAGAATCATCTGATGAGGTCGCTGCCCTTCCTCCAGGGAAGATAGTGTCTGGCTTAGACCCGAGCCCTTGGAAGGGCTTGGGACTTCCTCAAGTTTTGTGTCATCAGCTCTTCTCAGCCCCAGACCCTTCCATATGTCACGGAAGCCCGTCCCTCTACCCAAGCCCTGGTCTTCCACTTCCCCACCGAGGTCAGGCTCGCCTGTCCTTCAAGACCCGCTTGGATGGTCCACCAAGCCCGATGGCTTCTCTGATCTAAAACTTGTGTTTCTTTGTCTGGTGCCTTCTTTGAGGACATCACTTTTTCTGCCACTTGGTTGGGTTTTAAGAGTTAAGTCTTCTACATGAAGCATGTAGAGATGCGTGGCACAGAGCCTATTAGAAAATACGGTGTTTGTGCAAGTCGCTGTGAAAGTAGACATGTCCCCACACCCTGAGAGCCCATGAACTTAAGGCTCCCCCCACTCCCAGATTCTTCCTTAGAAGCCAGGACCTACCAGCAGCCTCGGCAGGGTGTTTGCTGGGAGAATACCCTCAGGCAACATCTCAGTACATCTTCCTCCTGAAGACAGCATCCTTCTCCAAGGGTGGCCACTGAGGGCGGGATGGCAGGTAGCCTGGCAAGCCAGTAGAAGGAACAGTTTCTGAGTAAGAGGGGCTTTTGGTGGTTCCAACGTCCCACCACAAAATCATAGGCCAGTCTCAGCTCCTGGTTCACCGGAGGGCCCAAGGCTTCCTTTTCTAGAATGAGGCCAACCTGGCAGCAATCTGGGTTCTGGAGTCAGGCTTAGCAGGCCCCGTTCCCACGTGTCGGTTCCTAACGGGCAACAGCTGTAGCTGTGGTTTCTCCTAAGCCAGTGATTCATGTCTTTGCTCAGAAACGATAAGCAGAACAAATGTTTACTTAGACGGATAACAGAGGGACCGTTGGAAAACAGGAGACTGGCAACTGGAAATATTTTGCTGCGATTTGATCCATGACAATTAGTTGGAATTAGTCATATGGTTCAAACTGGCCAGGCCTCTGGGCCGGAGGCAGAGTGAGGGTTGGGCGGGGGGCGGGGGCCGGGGGTTGGACGCAGATCGCCTCCCTGGAAAGGCAGCGCTAGTGGCAAAATGGAACGCGGAGAGGGAGCCCGAAAAGTTCACTCAGACCTTGTCAGGGTGACTCTTCCCTGCCTGAGTGACTTTCCCCCATCAGCTGCCGTATTTGCTGCCTGATTCAAATCTCTTGCCCGGAGGAGCCGGAAAGAAGAGCAGAGAGAGGGGGAAACTCTACGCGCACAAGGCTGGAGCCTCTAAACCCCGTGTCACATTTTTTTGCACATCCCGAAATTTACGAACACATTTTAATTTTCTGTGCATGTGCAAGGGAGAAAAAGCTTTAAAAAATTCAAACGCAAAAAAAAAAAAATTCAAAAACGCCCACGATAATAAATTTTAATCATTGGGACAGTGCTATATACTGTGATTCATCTAAGACAGAAGCATGTACCCTAAAAGAACAAGCCTGAAAACAGGGCTGGGGAGCAGGATTGTCAGTCTAAGTATGTTGACATAACTTCAGGCTCGTATCCTATTTGATGCACATACAGCATGGACTACTACGGTCGGCCTCGGATGCATTATTTAGTAGATGGATCATAAATATTTCTACAAAAAAGGAGAGAAGACAGATATGTAATTCAATTTTTTTTTTTTTTTTTTTTTTTTTGCCAAAAAGAGAGAAACGCTGTGTTGTGAAAAACTTCTGGGCAGGCCATGCTTTGCAAACACCAGGGACGGAAAGCACACGTGAGGCCCCAAATTGACTCCCTTCTTGACCGAGGTCAGCATCTCTAATGTCCGTTGTCATCGAGGCGAGTCCAGAAGGGTAATTAAAGTCCCCCGAGGGGAGTACCCCATTCCCTGTTGGAACCACCAACGCCATGCAGAGCAGGGAATGAGGCTGGTTTTTTGGTTTTCGGGTTTTTTCTTTTTTTTAGATTTATTATTTATTTGAGAGAGAGCACGCGCATGCGCCCTTGGGAGTAGGGGAGGAGGGTGGGGGGGAGAAGCAGACGCCCCGTAGAGCGCAGAGCCCGGCGGGGGGCTCCCGACCTGAGCGGAGACCAGGCACTGGACGCGCAGCTGGCCGAGCCCCCGGGGCCCCTGGCACAGCCCAGAGGATGAGAACCTCCCAGCATGGAATGAAGTGTGGAGACGTGCCCCCCTCCTCGTCCCCCAGCGCTCCTGCTGGGAGGCTCCCTCCTGGGCACTGGGCAGAGGTGGGGAGTTGGGGGTGACCCGGGGCGCTGCCCGCTGCTGCCCTTCGTCCTGGGTCCGGGCAGGTGTGGTCTGGAGGGTGCGGCTCTCGTGCAGCGCCTTGGTCGGCCTCGGAGGCAGGCACTTCTGTGATAGCCTCAGTGCATGGCATTTGGGGGGCTTATAAGCCCCCTCCATGTCCCTTCCACTGGCCCCCAGGCCCAGGGAGAAGGCCTTGGGCCAGACCCCTGAGGCAGGCGCCGTCGGGGCTGTGGGGACTGGGGTGCGGGGCTTGTGCCTGGGAGCTGCGGGTGCGGGAGGCGGTCAGGGGCTTTCCTGTCGTGGTGGCAAGAGGAACGGGTGCTCCTGGGGTTGCTGCCCGGCGCTGGCCTGTCCCCGGTCCGGCCATGCCGTGACCAGGTCCCCGGGGCCCAGTGTAAGCCCCGGCCAGACGTCCGGCAGGCCTGTCCAGGGCGTGGCGCTGCCGTCTGTCCTGCTGGTCATCGCCCTGGCCGTGCGAGAGCCGCCACATGTCCTCTGGGCCCAGGGCAGAGCAGGAGGCTGGGCGGCCGGTGGCGACAGGGGCCTGGGCTTCCCGAGGGGCATCCCCAGCCTGGGCCCCTCCAGCACCTGCTCCGGGGGTGGGGCCCCCCCAGCGCCCCCCGCTGCAGGTCCTTGCCCGAGGGGCCTGGCTTGGCCTCTTGGACCACAAGCCTACCATCCATCAGAGCCCTTCCTCCCTGGAGCTGCCCCCCAGCTGCCCCCGAGCCCCGCTCTGTCTACACCGGCAGCCCTGTCTCTCCAGCTCCTACCGGCCCCCTTGGCTGGGCCCCCAGGCGGCGGGGCCACGGAGCTCTCAGGCTGCTGTGCTCTCAACACGTCCCCCCAGAACTGGCACAGACCCGCCAGCCTGTCAGGGTGGGGGCAGCATTTGCTTATTCATCCGCCCGTGATCCTGGGTGTTGGTTGTTGTTAAACAGCACGTGTCATTTCTCTGGAGTAGATGGCGCCCAGCTGGCCGCATACACGCTCGCAGTCAACCGACCGTCTGTGACGCTCTGTGGCGCATGAGTCCAGGCCCGTGGCCCTTGCCGAGGACTGTGTCCCGAGCCACTGGCGTAGGTATATGGTAGGTGCGCGGCAAGTCAATGGATGTACTCGTCTCATATGCGGGGTTCTTTCCCGTCGTTCCTCCCAAACCTTGACCTTCGTGCCCTCAGATGTGTGGCCGTGACTCACATCCTCCTAGAAGCCATTTCCCAATGACCTTAGCAGAAAGGGGGAAAAACAGGTCAAGAATTATCCAGAACAGGCACAGCATCCAGTGGGAATCCAGTTTTTTTTTATTACTGAATATTTTGAAGCAAAGCTGTGAATTTATTGTTTATCTTACCAACTCATTATAATTATAATTTATGTTATTACCAGTTATCCTGTGTCCTGTTAAACAATGCCAAGAGTGGTTTTTCTATCATCATTCTCAGAAAGCATCCTTTGTTTCTGGTTGCATGGTGTTCCACGATCTGGGTCTCTTACATTCATGGGAGCATCCTGCAGCAGTGGACGGTAAGGAGTTTTAATTATTTTGCAAAAAAAAAAAAAAAAAAAAGTAGATGCGTGACAATGTTCTTGTATATAGATTTTCGTGAGTCTTTCTGATTGTTTTCCTGGGAAAAATCTCAAGCCTTTTGTTGGTCCGCTTGGGTAAGAGACTTTGTGCTGCTTGGGCCGTGTGCCTGGTAGGACCTCTGCCTGGAGTGGCGGGGGGGTGGTGGGGGGCAGCTCTGCTGTTTTCTGGAGAATGACGCTGCCGGGAAAGCAGAAAGGAGAGGAGTGAGGGCTTTCTGGTGATGTCGTTGAACGCCTGGGTCCAGCTCTACCTGAATCTGAAAAGTCCCTTTGTCTACCAATATGTTTCATCTAATTTAATTTGAGAGCCACCAAAACTTGTGTCAAGCAAGGGATGATGTGTGCTGTGCCAGGGCCGGAAGAGGTTGGGGGCCACGCACCCCGTACTCAAATGTCTTCTTGTAACCACAGGTGGCCAGTGAGCCTCTGATTAGCATCCATCTGAGGGGCCTTGAGACTCACTATCCTTGAAGTCGGTGCATTTCTTTTTTTTTTTTTTTTTTAGATTTTATTTATTTATTTATGAGAGATGCAGAGAGAGAGGCAGAGACACAGGCAGAGGGAGAAGCAGGCTCAATGTGGGGAGTCTGATGTGGAACTCGATCCCGGGACCCCCAGGGTCATGCCCTGGGCTGAAGGTAGATGCTCAACCACTGAGCCACCTGGGTGCCCCTAAGTCAATGTATCTCTTTGCTGAAAACGCTGAGTGTTGGAAAGCTCCCTCTCATATTTGCCAAAATATATTTCCCTGCACCTTTTCCTTGCTGATGAAGGTCAGAGAAGGCGAGCATTCCTACTGAGGACGTTGAGTGCTAGTGGCCCCCGCCTGTTCCGCCGACGACGAGGGAGGTCAGCCCCCAGTCACAGTGTGCAGTGCCGGCCCCACGTCCCACCAGAACCGGCACACAGAGCCCCACGTTAAAGCGTGATGCAGCAGCACGTTCCAGACCCCTCGGCCTCAGTATCCCTCCTTCGGGGTGGGCTGCGACAGAGGGAGCTTATTCAGCATGAAGCCGCCTTATCTACAGTTTAGCAAATGTCTGTGGAGTCTTTAAAGCCATTTCTATCATAATAAAAATATTTTAACTTATAACCTCAGGAAGAGATAGGCATGGGAGTCTTTATAAAGCTCAGAAATCCAGATGAGCATAATTTGAAGGTAATTTGAATCGTAATGAGTATTTTTTTAACGTAAACAGGCAGAAGGAAAAACTTGCCGGGTTCTGATGTAGAACACACACCCAAACACGTCCTTTGATGGAAACATGGGTGTCACGGGAGGACAAAATGGTGCGGATGCTAATGGCAGGGGAGGGAGGGAGGGGGCGCTGCTATGGCCGCAGGTTGGAAGTTGCAGCCACAAAAGGAAGGCAATCATCGTGCTGGGCGGTCCGTGGTCACCGCAGGTCGAGCCCCTACATGGAAACGAGGACGAGAAGTGGCCGGTGGAGAACAGTGACCGAGTCTTATAAAACCCTATAGGACAATGAGCCAGGAGGGAGGCTTCTCAGGGTCAGGAAGGTTCGCGTATCCCCAAGCTCCAGGCGTCTGTTCTCCGCCCGACACCCACACTTGGATTTACCCAGTGGGTCGGTTCACTCCCCCATCCTTCGTACTCACATGCATTCATTTGGAAGGAACTTTTATAGGGACACCCGGGTGGCTCAGCGTTTGAGCGTCTGCCTTCAGCTCAGGTCGTGACCCCGGGGTCCCGGGATCGAGTCCCGCATCGGGCTCCCCGCAGGGAACCTGCTTCTCCCTCTGTCTGTGTCTCTGCCTCTCTCTCTCTCTGTATGTCTCTCATGAATAAATAAATAAAATCCTAAAAAGAAAAAGGAAGGAGTTTTATATCATGACCATGGATGTAAGAACCTGACCACTTGCCTAGAATGAAACGGGCACAAGAGGACATTCTGAAATGCTAGCTAGAAACTTCTGCTTACCTAGACTTTGAGCTTTATGTGTATCCCCTTGTTGGAAAAGGTGGGAAAAAAGGTGAGAACGATGTCGAAGGTGTCCTGGCTCCAAACCGAGTCTCTGACCTTGCTGTAATCAGACGGACGGAGAGAGAACTAAGGCACAGGCGGGTTTTCCCAGGGGTGTCTGCTGTTACTTAACGGGCTGTCCATGCAGGACCTCAAACCTTTGAACAACCCTAGTGCTAAGTGCTCCCCAGACGGGGTCCCCTCCCCTCACTTCACAGCTGGCGATGCTGAGCCCCGGCGGGAGCAGGCCCTCCGGAGGCCGCGGAGCCTTCTGACTCCCGGCTTCGTGCTTTTCCCTCATCCTCCGCCCTGACTCCACCGCCCGGCAGCCGTCCAGGGCCCGCGGTGTGGCCGGCGCAAGGCAGGGCAGGTATAGACCCTCGGGGGGGAAGACTCAGTGCTCGGGCCGTCTCTGCGGGCTCCGACTATGGCCCCCACGGCGGCAAAGGCTTCCTTCCACCCAAGCCCACACTGAAAATGCGTAATTTTCAGGAATGATCGCCACCCCTTAAAAAAGACATGTTTACGCGGAAACTTCTCAGGGTGTCCACCCCGTGTTCACTCGGCGTCTTGTTGCAATTTTCCCTCCGCTGCCTTCTCCTGCTGCCTCCTGAGCGTGGCTTTTGCTCCGGGAGCATCCGAATATGCGAGTGGGTCCTGACGTCCGCTGCGCTCCTCCCCAGACCGAGCCACATGGTTCTGCGTCGTTTTCCACTTTCCACGCGTTTAAACTCATGGCTGCGCTCAGCAGGGGGCCAACCTGTGACTCCAGCCGCGGGGCCACGGAAAGCCGAAAGCTTCTTCAGTTCTACTTCGGGAACCTTTGCCAGCGTCTCCCGTAGGTGGCCCGGGATCCGACGCCTGCCCCCCGCCCTTGTTTCAGAACCTAAACAAAAATGCAGCTTCCTGGGCCTTCCCCAGAGTTACAGAATCTAAAATTTGAGACTTTCGTAACTGTACAGTTTGACATAAGGCTCACAGTCCTTTCCACCAGTGGGGGATGTCCTTGTGAGGCAAACGAATATCCATTCTCCAGCTGGACGAGCATCAGTCATCTCACATCCCCTCCCAGCTCGGAGACTGCACTCCGTTCTGTAGTTGCCATAGTTTTTGCTGCCAGGTGAAAGACGCCTTGTTCCAAATGGAGGAGATGAAGAGTGTTGGTAGGCAAACAGATGGCGAGTTCAGGTACAGCTGGATCCAGGTGTTTTTTTTTTTTATCTTTATTTTTTTATTTATTTATGATAGTCACAGAGAGAGAGACACAGGCAGAGACACAGGCAGAGGGAGAAGCAGGCTCCCTGCACCAGGAGCCCGACGTGGGATTCGATCCCGGGTCTCCAGGATCACACCCTGGGCCAAAGGCAGGGGCCAAACCGCTGCGCCACCCAGGGATCCCCTGGATCCAGGTGTTTAATCCATCACCAGCTAATCGATCAACGGAGGCTCATTGAGCACCTGCTGAGTGCTAAGACCTAGGCAGGCCTCTGCTGCAGGGCAGGAGGTCCCTGTCTTCAGGAGCCTTCAAGGCTGGCTGGGAAGGCAAGGCACGTATTTGAAGAAGCTTACAAAATGCAAAATAAGGGCAGCCCCAGTGGCTCAGTGGTTTAGCGTCGCCTTCGGCTAGGGGCGTGATCCTGGGGACCTGGCATCAGGCTCCCTGCATGGAGCCTGCTTCTCCCTCTGCCTGTGTCTCTGCCTCTCTCTCTCTCTCTCTCTGTAAATAAATAAAAAAAAACTCAAAGAAAGAATTTATTTTAAAAATGTGAAACAATAATATCATGCGATGCTCTAGGATATCTGCCATCTGTGTGATAGATCCCATTCTGTTAATTTATTAACTCATTTGTCATTAGCTGCCCACATGTGCTGATAGTTCAAAAAAAAAAAAAAAAAAACCTGATGTCCATTTTTCTGTACCAAGTCCGGTGCTGAGTTTTGGGCACACAGGCCTGCCCAGCGCGTGGCCTTGGCCCTCCAGGAGCCTGCATAGATGGGCCAAAGAGAGCCAGGGAGCAAGACAGGTCGGAGTGTGCCCCCGCTCCCTGGGGCTTGGGCGTGCAGAGCCCCAGCCTGTGACCCTGGGAGCTGGCGCTCTGAGCACCGCTTCTGTTGGGGTGCGGAGGACGAGCTTCCTGGGGCTGTTGTCACAATCACCTTAAAACTTAAGGTGACTTAAAACAACAGATGCTTATTCTCTCACAGTTCTGGGGGCCAGAGCCCCCAAATCAGCATCCCTGCGTCCAAATCAAGGTGTCGGCATGGTCTTGCTTGCTCAGGAAGCTCCGGCTGGGGAATCCACCCCTTGCCTCCTCTGGCTTCGAGCAGCAGCCCACTTTCTCCCTCCCGTAAGGTCCCTTGTGATGCATTTGGGGATCTCCGAGAGAATCTCCTCGCCTCTGGATCCCTAACTCAGTCTGCTGAGGCCCCTTTTCCTTCTGGTGTGACATTCACAGTTCCAGGGGTTAGGGCCTGCTGTGGTCTAAACGCCTGTGTCTCCAGCGAAATTCGCATGTTGAAACCCCACCCCTCGAAGATGATATCACAAGGAGGTAGGGGCCTCTGGGGTGATTAAGTCATGAGGCCCGGTTCCTCAGGAGTGGGCTCCGAGCCTTGCGATGCCTCCCACCGTGTGAGGACAGAGGGCCGGTGATGGCTACGGGACAGGAGGAAGGCCTTGGCCAGGGCTCCACCGGCCTCACCAGATCATGCACGTCCAGACTCCAGAAGCCTCCAGAACTGTGAGGAAGAAATCTCTCTGGTTTTTGAGCCGCCCTGTCTGGGGAATTCTGTTACCCCAGCCCGGACGGACCCAGACAGAACCCGATGGGTCGGGGCCCCGCCGCTGTGCCCGCCACGCGTGCTCTCCTTGGTCAGCAGACAGTGGCCGGCTGGCTGGAGGTTGCCTTCGGTATTCACTCCACAAGCGTGCAGCCCCTTCCGGCCAGTTTTTGGCCAACTTCCCTAGGACACGTGTCCTCCTTGGTAGGCAAGAGCTCGGGGTCACAGATCAGGCTGCGGCTTTGTGGCCTCCCTGGGGGACAGCCCGGCTCCGCCCCCTCCCCCTGGCGAAGGTTTCCCAGAGCTAATCATCACCTTGTAGTCCCTCCCCGTGAACGCCTGCGTCCTGCCCGCGGCAAGGGGGTCACAAGTCCGTGCACGCCCAGGGTCAGCGGGGAAACACAGGGAGGTTAAGGGGACAAAGAGAGGGCAGGGCAGGGCACATTCCCACTGGGAGCTAGCGGAGCAGAGCCACAGCAAGACTGGCAGGCGGCCCTGGCGGCCGGCCCCTCCCGTGCCTGACTTTAGTCCAAGGGACAGGGGACCGGGCCGCTCCAACTTTCCCCCAATGGTGCATCCCAGGAGCTGGACTCCACACCCACGAGTGAAAAGTCCACCTTCAAAATAAGAAAACCTCGGGATGCCTGGGGGCTCTGCAGTTGAGCGTCTGCCTTCAGCTCAGGGAGTGATCCGGGGGTCCCGGGGTTGAGTCCTGCATTGGGCTCCCTCTGCCTGTGTCTCTGCCTTTCTCTCTGTGTGTCTCTCATGAATAAATAAATACAATCTTTAAAAAAAAATGAAATTCAAATTCAGATTTACTGGGCATCACGTGTTTTATGCAGCCTCCAGAAGTCTCAGGATACGTGTGGCAAGACTCTCCAGGAGAGTTCTGCTGGGAACATGGGTCCTTAGGGACATGTACAGTGAGGTCGTCATCCAGACCCCTGCCCCTCATCCCCAGCCACACGGCCCTCTTTGTTCCCTGCAGAATAAGTCACTGCAGAGGAGCCAGGACCACAGGGGCCCACTGGGGCAGGGCCTGGCAGGCTTGAGCCAACCCCGCCCCACCTCAGAAACTCACCCAGGTGTAGAGCCTGTGACTGAAGGGATGATGGGCATTGGTTGAGGTGTTTTGGCAGAAGAAGGGAATCTGCCGAAATTGCTGCCCCCGTTGCCTGAGAACAGACCCCAGTTGCCAACACTGACGCTCGGGGCCATGTCGTACCAGGTGCCTTCTCGCCATCGTATGTCTGACCCACGCCGTGCCAATCACCGTCTCCCTTCAGGGAGTTAGGGTGGGGAGGTCCCAGGAACCTGTCTCCTCCCATCGATGTGCTGGGAACAGTCACTTAGGACCCCTGGATTTTTATCTTCTGTCCTAAAGAGGCCAGGAGAGCTGGTCTGCCAAGGGACGCAGGGAGGCTTAAGGAGAAGAGATGTGACTCAGGGCCTGGCTGTGTTGTCAGGTACATCCCAGAAGGCAAGGCCGTCCTTCCGAGGAAGAGTTCACTTGGTTGTTCAAGACCGAATGAGTGAGCCTCAGTTACTTGCAGCCAAAGGAGCGTTGACCAGGGAGGCAGCTGGGCGGCCTGGGTGAGCAGTGAGGCCAGTGCTTGGGCTGGGTGGAGGCCCCAGGACCCTGCACGGAGGGTCGGCTGCTCTTCTGGCTCCCTGAGGCCCACTGGGGGCTGCGGTGGGGTCCTGCGGATCCTGAGACCAAGTGCCCTCCATCAGGCACTGAATGGCATTGCGGGGCGTGCCCTTGGAAGGTGGTCAGGGTTCCTGCAGGCAAAGGGAAGAACAAAGGTCAGGAAGATTGACCGGAATACGTGGCTTTTGGAGAGGGGGTGTTGGGAAGGGAGGAAGGCTCCATCACCGAGTGGCAGCCTCAGGCCAGGCCTTGGTGACCTTCCCCTTGCCTTTATAGGTCCACGCGTCTTGAAGTTCATGTAGACATGAGCTCACTCCCACGTAAGTGAGGAAGCCGGGAGTTGGAGCATGCATGGGCCTCCTAGGGCTGCAGTAACATCACCACACACGGGCCGGCCCGATGCGATGGGAAAGCCTTCTCCCACCACTCTGGCAAACAGACATGGAGGCATCAGCAGGGCTGTGCCCACCCTCCTCACCACCCCAATAGGCTCTAGGGAACAACCTGTTCCGTGGCTTTTCTGGGGCATCCAGGTGTTCCTTGGCTTGTGGCCGCATCCTGCCGCTCTCTGCCTCGGTCTTGTCCTTGACTTCTCCTCTTCCATCTCATGCAAGGACGCTTATCAGTGGATTTAGCCTCCCCTGCCCGGATAACCTGGGGTGATTTCATCCAAAGAGCCTTAACCCCATTGCATCTGCAAAGACCTATTTTTGAAACAAGGTCATAGTCACAGATTCTGAGGGTTAGGCTGTGGACGTAGGATTTTGAGGAGCATTCAAGGCCTGATTCTAAGGTTGGCTGATTTCCCACCATGGCACACCAGTAAGAGTCCGACGGCCCTGGTGTTGGCAGGGTCCTACACAGAGATGAGGGAGGAGCCTAACTTGAGGACAGAGGAGCAGGAGGCAAGGGGAGAAAGCCACTCAGCTCTGGGTATTCCCGGCACACACTGGGAAGCCCAAATATGACCATATTTATCGTAGATCTCTTAGAGAAAAGCCAGTGTCGGGGCCCTGGGGTTCCTTCCACCTCTCTCTACCTTTGTCCCCACAAACGTTTCTACGGAAACCATGGCTCCCTCTTAGGAGACACCCTACAGATCCCAGCACCACACTGTGGCAACAGCAACAGACTCTGGAAATTGAAGCATTTGAGGGAGCCCCCAAAGGCGAAGGTGTTGATTGATCCAGGATGAGACTTTTCTCCAGGGATATGTCAGGGGAAGAGGGAAGGACCAGGAGCTGAATGGAGCAGAATTCCTTCTACTGGGTGCTGGGAGAGAAGAAGCGGTCCCTCCTATTTCGGGCTGCAGAGAAAGGCACCGCCAGGGGGGCTAATGGCCAAGTCTGGGTGGTACTTGGGCGGCGGCCTGTGAAAGGGATGGGGCTGCAAAGAACCCCTCCACCCCGCACTTGCATTTCCAGAACTGAATGCTTCATCAGAGTGCTGCAAGGCGCCAAGCACCCAGCCCACCCCCCTCTGTAGGACCAGATGGGAAGTTTATAGAGGATGCATCCCCCCCCCCCGCCACCTCGCCACACACACACACACACACACACACACACACACAGGTCTCGGTGTGAGGAGTCCAAGGGGGCCCTCCCAGGCCTTCTGCACCCACTGCCCTGCGCTCCTCCCTCCCTATCTCCCCGGCCCCCCACCCACTCCCCGCCTCCCCCCCTCCGTGTGCGAACCAGCGAAATGCACGCTTTCACCCAGACCCGAGTAAATCACTAAGTGACATAGAAAGTTAAGTTCAACACTAGGGAAAATTGAATTTATCTTGGAAATGCTTTATTCTTCCAAAAGTTCGCTTTGGCAAAGTCTAATGTACAGAAAAGCATGAAATACTACAGCTACGGATGGAGCAAGTCCTTCCACTGAGCATTAAGCCTCGAGGTCCGAATCCAGGCTCGCTCCCCGTCAACCACTCTCCTTAACTCATATGTCCATCAATGTCCCCGCTAAATGGGAGTCTTACGCACAGCTCATCTCGCCATAATGTCACAAAACCCATCGAATTACAAATCAGGTTTAAGGCAGAAACCCATGACAGCCAAATCTAAGTACCCAACAAGTACATTAAGTATCCGTCTTCATTTACCCTGCCCATCCCCACCTACCTCCGCGCTCAGACCCACGGCACGCAGCGCTCAGCTTGGGGTAGCCTAAGATCCATTTTAGAGTGGGCTGAAATATACATGACAGTTCACGCCGCACATGAACATAGACAACTGTATGAAATATTTAAATAAAGACAGGAAAGAACAGAGGATTGCAGCAAAGCCTTTGGCAGACCCAGCCTTGGGGAATTTAGCAGCTTGAGATTCATTACAAATTTCATCTTTAATGTTATTTTTAGTTCAATATTTTGTAGCACTCAGAAGTAAATCTTGGTACGCTGTCTCCTCTCCCCTGGCTTCCTCTCTTCCGGTGTCTGATCCTCGGGTTTTACTGAAACCTAATACGTTTTCAATAAAATTGATTTGTGACGTCGTAACGCTGTTTGTTACCGCCTCCCGTTCCTTGATGTGATGGCGAGAGAAGGATTGCATGATTTGGCAAAGTGAGCCGGATTGCTCTTGATTGTGGAATAAATGGGCAGGGCCTCGGAAACCACCCCCGCCGCAACACGAAGCCTCCCGTCTTGTTCTCCCCTCTCGTCCTCTGCCATTTTGGAGTTCCAGCCGCACATCGCAGTCCTGAGTGCACAGGGTTCACCGTCCTCCCCAGGGAGAAGTCATCGTCTCGGATACTGATGCAAAGGAGAGAAAGAGACCCGGGCTTCAAATAATTGCTGCTCAGTGGCTCTCTCGATATGCCTTTCCCTCCACCTGGCGACCTGCAGCTAGTTTGCTGCCTTGAAATGAGATCCTAAAAAGAGGCGCGTGTCCCCGAGCGAGGGGGTAGGAGAGGAGGGGTTGACCAGAAGCTCCGTCTCGGGGTCGTCGCACACACTCTCCACCTGCTAGGGAGATGCTAGGGGAGAGTTAGATAAAGCTTTGACCAGGAGGCAGCCGGCAAGAGAGGGAAGGCAGCAAAAGCTGACTAGCTGCCCAAGCAGCCCCTGAAACGTGTGAACTTGAGGCCCCCCTGAGAAAGGGACAGAACCCAGGCAACTCCTGGTGACTTGGACCAATCTGCGATGCGCTCACATTAGGGCAGGGCTTGACTTCTGGCCCAGGGAAGCGAAGGCGTGGTGGGTAAGGCTCACGCTGCAGCTCCGAGCAGCCTGAGAGAAGGGGCTATCCAACCCACAGACCAGGTGACCTGGGACACCTGCCAGATGGAGAGCTCGTGAACAGGTTATCCTATCTGCCACTTGGGTTTTCCATATGGAAAAATTAGTCCGATGACCTTTGCCTCTTATTTTAAGAGGGTGTCTCTGGATGAAGGAACAAAAGAACTTCGAGCATTAAGGGGGTGTTTACACATGCAAAAGCTAAAGGAGAGAACTGCGTGGTCTTCTGGGTATTTTATAACTGAATAAAGCCCGGTGGCTTTCAAAGTAAAGATGCTTAGAAATGTTGATGCTGGAACAGAGCGCACCCGGAGAACTGAGGCCAAGGATTCACGGAGGGCGGAGGGCGTGCTCTCCTAGGAACCTGCGGCAGGGATGTGGCGGCAGGGGGCGGGAGGGAGGAAGCCAGGCAATGATAGGACACGGTTCAGCTGGAGCCTATCCTCGGCCCCACTGGGAAGGAGCTCTGGAGTGCCAGCGACCCCACGGGCTGCCCACCTCGGCCAAGGGCTCTGGGCTTGCAAACTCCTGTTTCAGTCAGCCGTTGGCTGAGGCCCCTTCGAGGGGAAAGAGGGGTTACTTCCCATGTATTTCCAGGTGAGGTGGCTCCCAAGGGTTGAGGACAGTTCTTAGGAGATGTGTGGCCTTGTTACCACCCAGCACTCAAGGCAGCCAGGGGGGAGCACCACAACCTGCTACAGGCAGCTGTGGGCAGCGCCCCCACCCCTACCCCCACCCCCACCCCACTTAGCACCTGCTCCGGGTGGGCTCGACTCTCGGGTGGAAGCTCATTCTGCTGTTTCTCCTGCCGCGCTGAGAGCCACACTCCAGATCGTGAGGCCAAGGAGAGCCCCTGTGCTCCAGTAAGTTCTTGAACATCTCAGAAGATAAGCTAACTAACCACGGTGCGGGGGGAGAGAAAAGCTGAGGTCTGGCGGCACACATCCAGGAGAGGAAGGGTGAGGCTGAAAGCCGCAGAGGGACTGATTTTGCCTTTATCCCGGGGCATGACCCTATGCCACCTAAGTAGCTGCCATCAGGTTCAATGAGAAAGGACGTTTTACACCGTGTCTGGCATGTAGTAACCACTCACTAAATGTTAGCTTGTTGTTAGTATCATATTCCCAGATGGTGAGGTCAAGCCAATCAGCTAGGTTTTCCTTCCTAATGAAAACTCTGATAAGATAATCATTGTGAGGTGGAGAGGCTTTGACTCCCCTGCTAACTGGGATGATTAAGATGTACTTGATTACACCGGGGCCAAGGCAGTATATAGATTTTCTAACATGCCGACTCCGATGGCGTGGCGGTGGTCACCATTGTTAGGAAGAATCCCGAGGCTGAATCCGGGCTGAGGTTGGGGGAGTTCGCGGATTAAATAATCGCGGCCACCACGCACACCAGAGACGAGATGCCAGCGCGTGCCGTCCGAGACAGCTCTGTCCTCTGGAATAATCAGAACTCGTGGCTTTTATTAATCATGAAGCTCCAAGAAATCAGATTATAAGGGCTACTTAGCTTCCTGGCAGAGAGGGTCAGACCTGGGGGCCTTCTGCTTTCTAGAGGTGAGATGGGGACAAAGACCCCAGAAGGTGCCAGGTGTAAAGGGATTTCCTGGGAAGAACTTGGATGCTCCCAAGTAGGAGAATGAGGAAGGAGGAAGGAAATATCAAGAAGGAGAAAGAGCCCTTCGTGACTTGCAGCCTCTAAGATGATCAAGAGCACAAGAGTATCCAAAATATGTGCGTATCAACATACGAATAAATAAATACTAAAAGGACCGACATCCCAGTGGAAAGATGGGCAAACGATGGGACTTCTTAGATGAAATCCAACGGCCCCAAACCCAAAGCTGCTCGGGTTCGCCAGCTGTCTGCGACACGTGAAATAAAACAGCATCACGTGCTCCAAATCGGCAGAACTTTGGAACCTGACAACATAAAGCACGGGGTGCGGAGGGGAAGGCCGAGGCTGACGGGCCTACACACCTTGCAAACCCTTAGGAGGAGAGGACGATAGTACCTAGTAGGGCTGAAAAGGTGCAGCTCTTGCGCTTTTCCAGAATTCTCTCTCTAAATGTATACACCGGAGCGATGTTGCTCCCAGGGTGACACGGAAGGATGCTTGCCTGCGTGGCGCCGCAGTAGTGACGCCCAACATTAACCCAACCGCCCGGCACCAGGGAAAGGCAAAAACAGGGAGTGAACAGATACAGGGCGGATAGCTCCCCTCCGCCAAGCAAGGAAGCATCCGAGCCATAGTCACGTAGACGACAGGAACAACCACTCCTCACCCCACCAATGCTTTTACAGCGGAAGTGGCTGGGGGGCTGCACACCCACCACCCACCGTCACACACATGGGGGGGATGGGGGCAGGGACGAGTCTTCTCGTTTCAACAGTAAGAACATATTCATGAATTCCTTGAGTAGCCACTTTTAAAGCTTCTGGGCGGGTTCCTGCCATCGCTGGCACCTGACAGAGCCGGTGACGGGGGAAGCGACGTGTCCCGGACTTCCTGTTCTCCTGTCCATGGTGCTGGACGCCGGGCCTCTCCGAATCGCTACTGCCACGGCGTGCAGGGCAGGTGGCCAATAATAAATCCCTCAGAGGGGTTTCTTCCCCAACCTCTGGGTCTTCCCAGACTCCGAAAACAGTCTAGGCAGAGAGCTTCCCCACAAATCCCTCAGGGGCTGTTCCTGTTGTGTGGACGGCTCAGACCTTTCTAGTTTTCCTCACCCACCATCGCTGCATTAAAAATGGCAGCCTGTCATCTCCGGGTGTTGTAGGCTGTCACTCAGCAGCCCAGGCCTCCCCACTGCTGGCCGGCCCTCTCCCCCTCTCCCCGTCCCTCCTCCAGGCTCCTCCAGGCTCCTCCAGGCTCCTCCAGGCTCCAGGGACTCTCGTGCATGCTTTGTTTTATCTTCAGTGGGAAAAACCTTCTCCGCGTCCTTTCTCGGGGCCTCCAGGTGAGCGGCCTTGGAACAGCCGGTACATTCTTGAGGCGGTCTTGTGAGATTGGGGGCTGGGGATGCAGAGAGGCCGGGGAGGGGGAGTCTCTGCGTCCTCCCATGACCTTGTCCGAGCCCACTGCCCCTCCCCTTAATGCACCCCCCCTCGTCTGTGTTGTGTCTGTGTTGTGCACGGCCCCTGAACAGGCTCGCTCTGGCTCTCCACCAGCGGCGCCCCCTTCTGCTCCATCTCTGCAGCCAGGAGCACAGCGTGCAAGGGAGACGTGCTGATCCAGGGTCTGGATTGTCAGCGTGGATGATTAAATACCTACTGAGCACAGGACACAGAGCCGGTCGAGACAGACGCTGGCGTGCACGCCCCTCACTGCCACGCTGTGCATCGTGGGGTGTCAGGAAGAGGTCAGATGTGAATGTGGTCTTTGGAGAAAGGATCCCCAGGCTAGGGTCCTGCGGGTCGAGGGACACCCTGTGGTCCAGGCAGCCTCAGTGGCTCAGAGTCGACACATTTCCGTGTGGTCCTTGGCCTGGCCTGCATGTGATTGGGCGGATGTCCCAAGGAGCTGAGTGTTGCCCGAACCCAGCTGTCTCGACGCTCCTGTGGGTAAGGGGCGTCCTGACCATGTCTGTCTGACCCTCCCCTGGGCCCTCGGAGCCTTCCCTTGCCTGGCTCCCTTTCCCACTGATGTTTTCTGGGGCTACCTGCCAAGTAAATGCTAACACTGGTCTCCTCGTCTACCAGTCGGCTTCCGGAAGAACCCAACCTGACGCAACCTGACGCAGGACAGATCGGGAAAGGCCTATTTGTTCCTCAGCTCACCCCTTGTGCGTGTTTCAATGGGCTGTCCCATTCGGAAGAAGTCACTGCACGGCCCTGGGTTTCACTGCTAGTCTGTTCCTGCTCTACCTACCGACGGGTCGATGGCACCGATGCCAACCTCCCTCCGGCCTGGTAGGCCCTGCCCCTCCCTCGCCTCCTTCCAGTCTCCCCATCAAACCCATACCCCTTGTTTACCAAATGTTCAATTTTGGTTATGTTACTATAAAAATCAAGCAGCTGGCAATTCCAGCTTGATTAGCAGGTCTCCAGTTTTGATTAGTAAATTACTGTGGTAATCAAGGTTAATTCTCATTGCAGCGCTCAGCAATAGATTTTATATTTTGCAGGGAAATGGTTTTCCTTCCTGGGATGGAGAACGTTTCATTAAAGGAACCCGGAGATGGGAAAGGAGGGAAGTGAACCCCAGCAGGAGCAAGAGCAGTTCCCGCAGGACTCCTTTCTCTCTGTTCCACCTTCAGATGGACCCGTTCCTGAAGCCTGCACAAGACCTCCTGAAAAATACCAGTTTCCGACCTCAGGGCTTTCTGACCGACTTTGAGGAACCAGGGAAACACTCCGCGCTGGAATTGGAACCAAAATGCTGGGGGCTGGGGGTCAGGGCTCAGGATCAGAGATGCCTTGGAGCAGATGGATGTCTTCATCCATCCCATCCCATCCCATCCCATCCCATCCCATCCCATCCCATCCCATGCATCCCGCTACCCAGGGGGTGTAGTGGAGGGCAAGCTTCTGTCCAGCTGGGCGGGTGCAGCCTCTCCACTCCCCGCCCTTGGAGGGGCCTCTCCTTCCAGAGAAGGAACGGCCTCTGTAGACGGGATCAGGACTCGGAGAGACACGCAGGCTGAGAAAGGAAGCTCTGGAGATGGTGGAGCCTTGAGCTGAATCGCGATTCTGACCTTGACCTCGGGCCAGTGTTTGGACTGTGGGCTCCGGGTGAGTTGAGATTAAGGCGCCCTGTGGCATAATCAAGAAATAGGACAGAAGCGAGAGGAGGCTGGCCCACGCCCACCCAGGCGCTCTCCGCGAGCTCACTCCCTACCGCCTACTCCCCCCGTACGGCAATCACTAAATGTCAGCCACGGAGGCTTTGCCTCTGGTAGGTGACATTTGTTTTCAGTATCTCTTTGGGGGGTGGACAATCCATAGAATCCATGTGAAACTTTGATGGCAGGAGGGGAGGACAGCAGCTAAGGTTAGTTGGATGGCCCCGATGTGCCCTGGCCCCATCCTGCCTTCTGAGCCAGCAGGCCCCTCGCAGGCTGCTGCGACCCCCAGCCCTCCCTGCAGGCAGCCACTCACTCATACACCTGAGAGTGCCTGCTGTATGCACAGCTGGTCGGAGCTGAAGCAAGTTGTCCCCTCCTGGCCCTACTATGCTGTCCTCCAGACAACAGGAGCTGGTGGGTGCCCTGGTGTAGGTCCTGTGTGGGGATCTTTCCCCAGGACCCCTTGAGTGGGGGCAGCAGCAAATTCAAACCCAGACCTTGCCCTTGTCGTGGCCATCCTGTATTCTGAGGTTCTTGGGAAGGGATTTTCTTCCTGGTGTCTCACATTTCTGTATTGCCCTCCCCAATCTCTGGAGTCGTCAAAGCTTATGAGCACCTCTACTCATAAGTGGGGTAGGAGGAGATGGGGTTTTGGACTGGGGAGGGGGGCGCTGGAGCAAACACTCCCATTTGGGGTGCGACTGACAGGTCTCGACTCTCGGTGTCCCCCTGGACCACACTTCTATGGGCAGATGTCTGCTCTGGAGGAGGCCAAGATGCGCCCAACCTCTTCATCTCAGCACGTTCCACCGGGCGGAAAGTGGAAAGCTTCCCCTCACCCTACAAAATCCTCAGACCCCTCAGGGCCCTCAGGCAAGAGCTCTCAGATTTTCAACTTTGTGTCTTTTGTGGGCACACGAACCCATCCATCCTTAACGCTTTTGTGTCACCAATGGCCTGATGTGTCCTTTTGGAGCAGGATGAATAAGAACCCATGCAAGCAGAATGACTCTCTGGGGAAATAATCAGAGGCCAGAAACTGATAAAAAAAAAAAACTCTTCCAGGTTTCCTTGCTTCTGAGCAATTAAGTTTTCACACTAGTTTGGGTGGTGAGGGCAGGGTGATTGTCTGGGGGCGGGAGGGGGCGGTTTGTAGCTTAGGAGGGAGACATCCAGCTCACTTCTCTCTCAGCCAGAAGGTCAGCTGGCCTCAACCCCCGTCCAGCCTTGGACAATGCGTCCAACAGACTTGAACCTCTTCAGAGAAGCAGAGTTGAATGGGATCCATCACCATTACTTCACAGTGACAGTGTTCCAACAAGGGCAGCCCCAAGGTGCCCTCCTGCGCCTGCTTCAGGTTCACTGGCGAGCTGTGGGCGAAAGCGGGTAACGTGGCCCAGCCCAGAGTCGGTGCGGGAGTCGGTGTGGACCCTGGGAGGTGGGACTCATGGCAGCCGTTGGCGGAACCACTTAGCGCACCTGCCTTTCTTACCCCACCGCTAACGTCGACGTCGATGACGGGCTTAGAGGAGGATTCCTTACTGACACCTCTTGTCTCACTCAGGGATGAAGACATGTCCCTAAGGTACCACTTTACCTACAACCCAGTTAAACTCCTTTGACTACCTCGGGCGCCCGGGGACTGTTAATGCGTGTGCACTTACGAATTTTCCTTGTCCATCCTCGCCAGCAGGTCTTCCCAGGTCTGAGTCTCCACGTCTTGGTCTCCGGGTCCCCTCACCTCCTGTGTCCCTCCTCCCTTCTCTTCTCCCCACATCTTTTGTTTGGTGTAAAACACCTGCAGGATGGGAGAGGCAGGGGGAAAGCAAGCTGCCTTGGGGAAGAGGAAGAGATTTTAGGATCAATGGGGAATCCGTGGACCCCACCCTTCTCTGCAGGCTGTTAGATGTCGGGGGGAAAAAGTCGTTCTCCTCAAGTGGGTTTCCCCAGACTCAATTTTACAAACTTACTTAGTATAGTGCAGATTTCCTTTGAGGATTTCCGTTAACAGAGGAAAATGTCATTGTGTTGGTGCCTTGTGGGTACCGGTAACCGCACGAGCCTGCGGTCAACTACTGGGTCAGAACCCAAGAACAATGGCGTTGGCATCGCCTTCCTGCCGGTGACTGCAGTTGATGCCATCTTGCCAAACAGAATTATAAGCAAAATGGATGTTTCGGGTCACAGCACGGCAAGGAATATATAGCTGCATTTCCTTCAATAAATCTACCCTCTTCTGCCTGGACAAAGACGTACAACCTATAGTGATTGACGTTTTCACCACTAAATTATACTATGTCTGTTTCTAGAAGAAATGTCTCCATTCCAAAATTAGCTAACCATCAACATAACATAAAATAACTTGAACACGGTGTCATTTCACAAAGATATTGATTCATGCAGACTTATTGGATTAATAACTGGTTTCCCATAAAAGGAGTAGTCACTATGTCTTCGGTAGACAGAAAAAATATACACTGTAGAACAATATATATTGGTACATTTAAGGCTGATTGCTGAGCTCGAATAAACAAAACAGTTTTCAGAGGCAACATTACAAATGAAAAGAAAGGTGACACAATGCAACTTACAAATGGATCCGGGGGTGATGGAAAGCTAATAAAAAAAGACAACTATTTATTTATTTGGGGCATTTGATTTTACTCTATTGGATTACACAAAGCTCTAATTTTTCACTGCAGTCAATCTGTATAAAAGTTCAACTGATTGAAGCGTATATTTAATTCTCAAATGCCTTTTCTTTCAACCCCTACTTCTTCAGAGTTGGACAACCTGTGGTGTCCTGAGTAGCAGAGAGGTTTGCTTACCTTGGAGCAACCAGACCGGAGGAGATATTTAAAGGTAATGGGTGATTTACTCAGTTCCCAACGACAACCAATCCACTCTTTCTCCTTGAGGACCGATTTTGCCAATAGGTTGAGAAAATATGTTTCTTGGCCTTTTTTGTTTCTATTTTTGTTTTTCAAGTGGGATTTCTTCAGTGACGGTCCACGGTAACAAAGTAATTGAAGCTCACCTTCCTGGTTACTCGTCTGACAAATCAACCCATGGCATCATGGATAAAATTTGAGCACTTATCATACTGGTTCGGCATGATTTGACCCAGCTGGGTTTTCGAAACTCATCTTTCTCCTCTCTTCCCCTTGCCATGTCCAGGGCTGGCCCCCTTCATCCTTTGAGTTTGTCATGCTCACATGTACCATTATCCGTCTCTCTGGACTCATCTGCAGTTCTCCACATGGCCATATCCTTCTTTTTATTGGACACCTTCTCTTGACCATTGGGTTCTCTAGAAAAACAATAATAGTTTCATCTCTTCATGATCCTGTTTTATTTCATTACGACTGTGCTCTCCTGCCACAGGGGTATCAACTCCTCGGGGACAGGAAGGGGCTATAGCCACAGGTGCCAGCACAGCAGTGGAAGCCAGAAGGTGCTCAACACCTGAATGGGATCATCTCTGGGAGAAAGACTCAGAAACGGAAAGTTTCTCACCTTGATCTGATTCCAGCTTTCTGGCGTGTCGCGGTAGGACACCCATCTTCTTTGTATCTTAGTTTTTCTTCCTTTAAGTAAGAGTGGCGTCCGTGTGCTGTCTGGAGACGGTGTGCAGAGGATCTCATCGCACAACAAAACAGGACAGAAATATAGGTATTTATTTACTTGCTCTTAAGGTGCTTTTGGGCTTATTCACAACGGGGTTCATTATACGGACTTCATTAATACGGAGAGCCAACTGACTACGGCTGCGAGGCCACATCCTACCTGGGGACCAAAGCCGACCCCGGCCGTGGGGCATCCCTTCGGAGATGGCCGCATGAGCGTTCAGGATTCCCACAACTGGTTTTCCAATTTATCTTCTGGGGTTGAAACAGATCACTGTTTCTGCAGTGGAACACTAGATTAAGTAGTTGTATTAAAAATGAATATTTTAAAGCGCTAGAATCACACACCATGAGATGGCCACCCAAGGAGAGACATGTGGGAATGAGACCCAGAAGGGACTGCAGATTCATGGTTCAATTTTATGCTTATTTCCGGGCAAAAGCTGATTGAGTGAGCTGGCAGGTAGAGCCGGGGCCACCACTTCCAGCAATGTTTCTCTTTCTCTGGCCCCCGCTTCCCCCAAGTGGGTAGGCATTCGCATTAATCCAACAGTGGTAACTCCCCTGTAGCTTCAGGCTGCTCCAGATTATTTGTAGCTTGATTTATCGCTTCTCTGGAGACTGGTGCAGACAGCCTGTGAACTTCCAAATCCCTGGGAGGACTTGCTAGCTGCGTTCCCATCTGGAGGCAGTGAGGGGACCGCTCGCTTAGATCCCTCCCTCCAGGTGAGAGAGGTGGCCGCTTGGCAAGGTCTCCGGGCTTTAGGAACAGTCTCGAATTCCCTGTGCCTGCCAACGCTGGGAGAGCCTTGCCCATCTGCCTCGCATGGCCTGTGGAGTGCCCGAGGCAGCAGTCCAGCAGCATTTAGGGTCTTTTTAAGTCGGCGGAACCTGGAAATAGTATTGTGACACTGGTACCAAAGAGCCCTGTTGCCCCTGGCACGTGCACCCGGGCAGCGATTGCGGAGCTCCCTAGTTCCTGTCCTCGCCTTGCGGGTCCAGAGCGGCTCCGCAAGTCTCTCCGGACGAGAGGCCTGGAATTGGCACCTCCGGCCGCCACTTGGCTTTGCACGATTTCCTCTGCCGTCTATCCTGGGACAGTGAATCAAGATGTGATTGGCAAATGAAGATTTTTTTTTTCATTTTATTTTTTCCAGAGGACTCGATGCCTGCTGAATCTCATTTGCAATCGGAAAAGTGCAGAACTATTTTAATCCAGCACTTTGATGCACGAATGAGAGAAGGGAGAGAGGAGAAAGCCCCGCAGGAGAAGGGTCAGCTCCGCAGCGCACCTTGCGGCCCCCCCAACCCCCTGGAACCGCCTCTCGGATTCCTTGACCCCCCGCTTCCTTGTTTGTCCCAGCCGCCACCCCCCGCACTGATTTGGTAATTTCCATCTCATCCTTCCTGAAGATAAAAGACACCATGGGCGGGATCCATGAATAAAAGTCGTTATTTATCGATGCCAGTTTTGGGGAACATTTTTCCTTCTGATTCATGAACCACTTTTCTACATTCGAAAAGCAGTTCATAAATCGTTCAGCGCGGGCAGAAATTAATAATAATGAATCCATTTACATAAAATAGTCTCATCCTGCCAGGTACTGATAATATTGGGAGCTGGAGCCTCTTTGGGAAGCCGGATGGGCCGTGTGTGTGTGTGTGTGTGTGTGTGTGTGTGTGTGTTCACATGCTTCAGACCTCACGCCTTCTCTCTGTGAGCTTAACCCAAAGTTTAATTATTTAGTGTCCGGTTGTGATCACTGGGAGACGCCATTCGAAAAAAATGGGATGAGATGAAAACGAGAGAAGCCACTCAGCGTCCTAAAAAGAACAGTCCCAAGCCATATCAGAGTTTCTATGGGGCCACGTTAACCCTTTGAGCAATTCCAAGAAACGCACCAATCCACAGAAGCATGAATTCCCGGGAAAGACCATCACCATTCGTTTGTGCAAACACACACACACAGACACACACAGAGAGACACACACATTCACACGAGCATAGACACACAACGAGCTTCCAGGACAATGAAGTGAGTGCAAGGCCAGCAGGTTGATTTAAGGTAAACTGTGTTTTCCAGCGCACATGGCCCCAAGCACAGATTCTAACCATCATGAGTAGGTTGTGCGTGGAAAGAGGGCGCTGGGACCAAATAAGCCGGCGCAGCCCCCGGTGGAGCCCAACTCCAGGGGCGCCCGCCTGCGGCCGAGTCCCCCTCCACCAAGTGGGTCCACGAGGCAGGCGGGACTCTCCGCTTTGTCTTGAGTTTTCTCCTCGGTTCTCCGGCTCCTGGGCCCTTAGAACCTGACCGCCTCTGGTCTGGATGTGGCGCCTTTCTGAGCTGTGTATTCATCCCCTGTGCCCCTCACACGGCTCCTGCTCCTGTAGGAAATGTGTGGGTTTTGTTTCACGTGCATTTTTGTCTCGTGGGCATGCATTTTTGTTTGCATGCGTATTCTATGTAAATGATACCGGGCTGTTAATCTCCCCGCCTGTCTTTCCCGTTACACGAGGGCAGCGTGACTGTCACACGTAACCACCGCCCCCCCCCCGCCCGTGCCCCGGCCCTACAAGCACATCGCCTGATATTTTTGGTCTCACACGATGCTCCACGGTGCCCATCCATTCTCCCAGGAGAGGGCACCCATGTCGCAACCAGGTCGCCGTGCTGCAAGGAGCACGCTCTGGGACGAGAGCAAGGGTTTCTTTGGGACACGTGTCCGGCAGCAGAATTGCTGGGCCATGACATCTACGTCTATTAAACTCGACTGGGTGCACAGATGCTCCCAGGGTGGCTGCCTCGGCCTGCCTCCCCCCAGCAGGGATGAAAGGCCCACGCGCCTGCCAACACGTGGCACTACCCAGCTGTCTGTTTTGCCAGTCTAAATGGTGTGAAGTGCTATCGTGTTCTAATGGCATTTTTCTAATTACTAATAAATGTGAGCATCTCTTTATGTGCTTATTAATTAGCCTTTTGAATCTCTTCTGTAAATTGACTATTTATAGCCTTTGTACATTTTTTCCCCCTTCTGGGGTTGCTGTCTTCTTCTCGTTGACTCACAGGAGTTGTTTGTCGGTTTTGGACATCACAGCTACCTCTACCCCTGCCATCATGTCTTCTCACCGCCCACAGTGTCTGCAGAACTCCTCAGCGTTTTGCTACAGGTCCCTGTGCAAGGGTCTGTGGTAAGGAGACGTCTAAGGTAGCCCCCAGCTGGTAGTCCCATGGTGAAACCTCCTGCCCTCGAGGGTGGGTCCCAGCTAGGGACCTACTTCTGAGCAAGGGGGTGCAGCAAAGAGGAGGAGAGGCCCCTCCGTGACTGGATCGCAGCAGATCGTGGCCTTCTCTCGGCTAGCAGGTGCTACGGAGGAAGGAAGCTGCCGTGTGGGAGGCTGGGGGAGCCAGGGGCTGAGAGTGGCCTCCAGCCTACACTCTGGGGGGAACAGAGCTTGGAAGCGGATGGTTCCCCGGGCGGACTGGACCCTCCCGCAGCTCGGGCCGTGCCCTGGGTTGTGGCGTGGGACGGACCCTGGGCTGGAAGCCCCCGCTGAGGCACTCCCAGGTCTCCGAGCTGCGGGGACACTGCTGGAGGGCGCCGGGCATGAGGCCACCCGCTCGCCAGCGCAGTTACCCCGCACCTGTTCTGGGTCGCATCCCACAGGCGAGTCTTTAGTCCATCTCAACGTCAGCCTGTTTTGCGTGTTAGGAAGGGATCCAGGCTTAGTTTTCCACAGAATTGTGGTGGATAATTTCAGACCTGCCATTTCGGGAAGGTGGGGGGTCGGTGATGGCTTCAGGCGGCAGCACCTTCAGCCGAGCACTTTGTGAAAGACAAGCTCCAGCTGCGCTCGCTCCTTGGCTGTGTGCAGCCTTGGGGAGGGGCCGGCGGAGGTGGGCTCCCCAGGCGGTGTGGTGGGGGCCTTTCCCTGGCCCCTCCCTCCGTGTGGCTCAGTCTCGGGAGCTCACTTGGGAACATCAACCGTTGAGAAGGTGGAGCCTTTGTTCTGGAAGCCTCCTCGGAAAGACAGGTCCCTTCGTAAGTGGACAAGACCACTTGGAAGGGAACAATCCTGTGTTCTACAGCTGGCTTTCCTACTGACTGGCTGTGCTCCCTTGAGGGGGTTTACTTTCCTCTCTGGCCTCAGTTTCCCCATCTGGCTCATGGGTGACTTCTTTCCACTTTAATGGCTACATGGAAAGGATGGAGACATCTTCGTTCCCAAGGAAGACTAGGAAGGTCTCAGAGAGTAAGGATTTTCACAGCCTAGTGGAAGAGGAAGGTGACCCCCCCGCCCACACACACCCCATCAGCAGGTCCAGGCCAGGGCAGTGGATCGCTGCTTCCTCCGGCTGCAAGAATTGCCTCTGCCAGAACTTGCCGGTGTTCAGGACCCCCGTCTCCTGCAGGGGACCTCCAGCTCTCTTGGATGAGATCAGACCTATTAAAACAGCTCCAATATCCTACAGTGGCCTCTTGTCTCCTATCACAGCCACGATGCATTCTGACAAAGATCCCTGCCTTTAATTTTCAAGTCTCTGTTAGGGGGAGAAATGAAATGTGTGTGAATCTGACTCACACTAATGCTGTTCGGGGAAGTCTTACCCAGGCAGCCTTTTGAAATCATTCCTCCCAGAGAGGGAGTCCCACTGCTCATCTGATCTGCAGAGACAGACGAGGAGGCACCCACACACCACAGTTGCTCTGAATGGGTTTGGAACTTTGCGAAACACCGGGCAGGGGCAGGACTTCCCGTCTGAGAAGCCTACAGTAAATAGGAACTGCCTTTGGGGATCATGTGCTTTTGTGATAGAGCCTTGGGAGACGTGTGTGCTCTACAGGTTGTCTGGATAAGGTCATCACCTTAGTGATGATGTCATCACCACCCGAGGCGCTGATGGAGCAGGACCGTGGGTGATTCTGGTCAGAGAGAGAGAGAGCGTGACAGGTTGATGTGGCATCGGATTGGCTTCTGCTTCCCGTACGCGATAGCTTCAGTTGTCATTGAGGAACCCATAAAATCCCATGACAAAAACACCAACCAAAAATACCAATACCGTGACTGCTACGAACACTGCTTAGTGAGCTCTGCTACGAGAATTTGACGCGCCATCTTGCTGAATCCTCAAAACCGTAACATGAAGCAAATAAATGCCCCTATTATCTGCACTTTACAAGAGAGAGTAAGCAAAGGTGTGCTCTAGGGTCAGCCAGAGAGGTGACAGTAACGAAAGGTCAATTTGTTATAGTGAAAGAAACCGTGGGCACGGCTGAGACACAAATGACAGATTGGGAAGAGGTATCCCGTAATTTCCTTGACCAACATGCGGTGGTATTTAAGCAACACAAAGAAAGCTAGCAAACTCAGAAGAAAGAAACAACCTAAAAAAGAGACAAAGGATGTGAAATAAAGAGATTTACAAAAGTAGAAATCCAAAATAATAACGTACAAAGATGCTCAGACTCATTAGAAATCAGAGAAATGCCAATTAGAGCAATGAGAAGATGCCCCTTTGTATGTTTTGGGTTGGCACATGGCAGACAGCTGCATGCGGCTAACCCAGGGCAGGATGTGGGGCTCCGGGAATTCTCACATGGAGCTAGGTGAGGTGTAGACCGAGGCAAGCATCCTGCAAAACAACCTGGCACAGGTGAGTCAAGACGACAGCCTACTTCCTCCCTGACTGGGCAGTTCTGCTCCTCAGTACACATCTCTACGAAATTCTCACACAGGTCCCCAAAAAGACCTGGACAAAGGTGTTCGTTGTGGCCTTGCCTGTGGTCCCGGGGAGCCGGAAGCAGCGTGGGCATCCATCCCTGGGAGAGCGAAGGCCTGTGTCATCCGGTGGACCCCCTCCTCAGGGCATCATGCAGCAGTAGAAGCTGCAGACTATGTCATCACTTGGCAACAGGCATGGGCATAAAAACACCAGGCTCTGAGAAAACAGTAAGAAACAGAATAAGATAATTAATGCACTGCCATTTGCACAAAAAAAAAAAAAAAAAAAAACACCTGCACAAGAAACGTCCAATCACACTTTGAAAGAAACATAGAAAGGGAAGGGGAGTGGGGACAGCAAAGAATTAAAGGCGAGGGAAGTAGCTGGAGGAGGTGGGGATTTGGGGACTGAATTCCCCATTACTTTATATGGGAGAGAAGGGACTTGAACTTGCTCAAAGGCTGGCAGGGAGAAGTCAGTGAAGGGCAGGAGTAAAGAGGCAGGGGACAGAAGTGGGAGAGGTGGGAGGGGGCCTGCTGAGCAGGGAGGGGATGAGCAGGATGGGTGGACAGGAAAGAAGATAAACAGGGTTAACTCTTGAGAATGAGCCTCAGGAAATGGAAGGGGCTCCTGTGTGATCACCTCGGGAGAATAAAAAAATGGATGGGAGGGCGCCTGGGTGGCTCAGTGGCTGAGCGTCTGCCTTGGGCTCAGGCCGTGACCCCGGAGTCCTGGGATCCAGTCCCACGTCGGGTTCCCGCAGGGAGCCTGCTTCTCCCTCTGCCTGTGTCTCTGCCCTTCTCTCTGTGTCTCTCATGAATAAATAAACAAAATCTTAAAAAAAAAAAAAAAAGGAAAGAAATGGATGGCACGGTAAGAATTTTGAGGAGAGTAGAGAAGATGGGAATGAGCTAGGAAAAGGATCAGGGGGTCAGCGGAGGGCCCAGTGAGGTGGCGACTACTGGGGCTGGGCTGGTTCTGATGGGCGGGAGGGCTGGGGGATAGAGGGGTGAGGGAGTGAGGGGATGGGCCCTGGGTTGGGAAGAAAGGAAGGAACATGGAAAATAACAGGAGGAACCTGAGGGCTGAGCCATCTGAAGAACATGCAAGGCCAAGAATACCAGCCCCGGGTCCAGTGAGCAAAAGCCAGAGGGAGAGATGATGGCGGTCACGGCGCGCACTGTGCACATTTTCAAATGCCAGCATGGAGCGGTTCTGGGAAGGCCGGGGGCCGATGGTTGGCCAGGGAGAGGGTGAACTTGCTCCAGATAATGGCAAGATTTGCGCTCGAGGGAGCATCTTTTGGCTGCCTCCAAACCCTCAGCACATGGGGGGACGGGAGGCGCCAATTCCCCAACTAAGAAAGGGAGCAAAGGCCCCAAAATGTGGACCGGTGTGCGGTGGCCAGCTCCCCTTCACGCGGTCACATACACGCTTCCCTACAGCCCTGGCCTTAACCCTCGAGCCCAGAGGCTGGAGCCTCCCTTCTTCAGGGACCCGGTAGAGGGGTTGTCGCAGCAGGAATGTTCAAGAGAAAGAAATGGCGGTAGAGTCCAAGCTCACGAGTTTCAACACAGCGCGGCCAATTGTTTGAAAGAAAAAAGGTTTTGAGATTCCAGGAATATAATTTTTGTCATAGGTAAACATTTTGGCAGAACAAAGATGAGGCCATCTCATCGTATTCCAGACCCACAACCAGGACCCTAAGAGGGGGGTGAGGAGAACCAGGGGGGGACGTCTGTAGTGGAGGTGGAAGCAGAGGCAAAAAGCCATCCCACTGCCCTCGTCGGAGCATGACCGTGCGTGGAGCCCTCAGCCCTGTCCTGGTGGAGGAAGGTGAGGACGGTGACCAGTCTGATGCCTGCTGATTACCCTGCACACGAGCGCCGTCTGTTCCGCAAGGTTGGGTTCAAGGTACCATTGATCCGTCTAGGGTGCCTGCTTAAGAACACAGACCGATCCTAAACTGGACTCCCCGTGAGCTGGACAGGGTGGTGTGAGTCTCTGGGGGCAGAGATGGAGTTTGGAAGGGGGGCATCACTCAAATACTTGACCACCTTTGTCACACGAGCAAAATGGGAGCAGCTTGCTGGGACCAGCCAGTCATGGGTCCTCTAGCCGTCCGGTGGCGGAAGGTGCCAGGGTCTGAGGGAGGGCTGGGATGACCAGGATGCAGAGGGCCTTCGGGGTTCGGAAAACTGGCTTTTTGCCAACCAGGACAGGAACATTTCTGCATTTCGGCTGCCGATGTGGCTGTGCTGGTGCATGTTGACCCTTGAGCGGAGCCCCCTGAGCGTCGCGCTTCTGGCAGGAACTCAGTGGAAGGGGCGCGGGGGGGGGGACTACACTCCTGCTTATTGCAGGGAAACAAACCAGACGGTGGAGTAACAATGTCAGGTCCCGAGAGGTCCCCGGACTCACAGGGCACAGACGGGAATGGCAAAGGTCGGGGGCCACACGTGGCGTGAGGGGCTTTTCAAGACCGCGCCCTGAGTCAAAGGAGCGACTCTGGATCAAAATGCGACATTTGGAAAGACCCTGGAGCTTGAAATCACAGGTGCGTAGGTAGAAGGGCTCCTCAAATTCTTCGTGTGACATCTAGGTGCTGATGTCCATGGAGGTCCGCACGGTGAGAACAAGTCCGACTCCGGCCACCGAGGCTGCCTGGCTGGCGGTCCTCCCTGCCTGGACAACACCACTCCCAGGGGGAGCATCTCTCTGCAGCTGCTAGGCAAGCAGGTGCCCGATGCAAATTTGTGCTGTGGGGTAACTGATTTGGAGGCGTTGAGTTGGGGGGCCCAGCCAGGCCGAGGAGCCAGGAGCTCCGGAAAGACAGCCGGCACTTTCTGTGGCTGGGGAGCGAGCCCCGGAGTGAGGGCCCCGGTCAGACACGGCGATGCATCTGTTTTTGCTCACCCTGAGATGACAGGGACATATCGATCCTATGGTTCACTGGCTCGCACAGGGCTGGGGGCAAAATCAAGACAACGAGTACAAGAGACGATGGCACCGCGATCACCGTCATTAGGGGGAGTGGAGTCCGCAGCATTTGGCCCGTCGTGGAGGCAGGAGACTGTGGGGGAAATCTGGGCACGTTCCAAACACAATCAAATCCTGCAGGCATTAGGAGCGTTCCCGAATCCACATCGCTCCATGCCAGGATGCTGAAACACTGAAGGACCATTACCCCCTGGCCCTTCTATTTCTGTCTGCTGTGAGCACTCCTTTGGAAATGGTGGGGAATTTGCATTTATCAGAAAATTGCTTACTTACTCTAATCAGCTATTTTTAAGGTTTTATTTTAGCTAGATAATGAATAAGACTAAATTGATGTCAGGCATGAAGTAATTTTAACCAATACCTTCAAAAGTCTATAATACCAAATATTGGAAAATTATATGTAGGGTAATCTAAATAATGAGATGTTAAAATTTCTTGGATCCCGGGAACTCTTCTATTCATTTTGTTCCTCTCTCTCTTTCAACCTCACTGTGGGAGGCTCCGCCGCTGACATCTTTATATATGATGTTCTCATTTCAAAATGCCACTGAACCTTCAAATGAACACTTGCGTATGATCCTTGAATACAAAAATACTTAAATCAAGATTTTTATGTTTTGGTGCAGTCAGCCAGAATGCAGAGAGAGACATGGGAAGGCTTGGCTCGGGTCCCTACCCCGGGAAAGGCGGCAAAGGTCCTTCTAAGGAAAGGGAGGCCCCTCGCGAGGGAGGCACGTGACCAGCGAGCGACATAGATGCATCCGGAATCGGTGAGGGATGAAGCATGGAAGAGCGTGTCCTCCCTCCGTAACCAAGTCACGAGAGAGAAGCCCTCCTTACACCAAGGGCCCGAGCATGTGCTCCGGGAAGCAAGCGTGTGACACGTGGCTGCTGTGCCCAGCGCAGGTGGCTTCCTTTGTGGCCAGAGGGTCCTCTGCGAGGCCTACGTGAAGGCCCGGCAGGTGCCTGGCCACCACCTGCTAACGTTCTGCGCGCTTCTATCCTGGCACCCAAAGGACTGAGCATCCACTATGTGCCGGGACTGGGCTGGACGCGTTCCTGGGGGTTGAACTTGATATCCAGGGAGCTGTATGTCTACCTTGATCACACTTTTTAATGGGCGGGGACGTGGAAGCGTGCAGGCGCCACCCGCTTGCACAAGTGGCACACGCACATGGAGGGGTGGGAGTCAGAGTGAGAACCCACATCCACCGGGTTCTGGATGTCACACCCTCGAGGGGGCTGCCGGAGGTTGGGGACGACTCTGGGCATTCGCGACTCAGCCCCAGATCCAGGAACCGGCCGCGGGGGAGGCCTCCGAAGGTTTAGTAGGTAGTTACGTGTTGCCGAAATCGGTCAAGCACTTTGAAAGTTCAAAATTGTGAAGCAAGGGATGCCCCGGGGGCTCAGCGGTTGAGCGTCTGCCTTCGCCCCAGGGCGTAACCCCAGGGTCCAGGATCGAGTCCCGCGTCGGGCTCCCTGCAGGGAGCCTCCCTCTGCCTGTGTCTCTGCCTCTCTCTCTGTGTCTTATGAATAAATAAATAAAATCTTAAAAAAATAAAATAAAAAATAAATAAAATTGTGAGACAAATAGGGGAGGAGATTCCCGGGAGGAGGGCCTTCGTTTACTCGGGCACTGAGCCTGCCTTGGTTCTGCACGGGGAGCGCTGGCCCTCCTCAAAGCTTAGGCCCTCGGGGACAGCCACCGGCCGGCGTCGCCCAGAAGCGCAAGGGTCTCAGGCGGTGACGGGGGCAGGGGGCAGGGGCAGGGCTGCGGCCGGGCCGGACTCACCGCCTGGAGAGAGGTCGCACGGGCCGGGGAGCCGCTGCCTGCACACGTCCCTTTGGATGAGGGGCAAGACCACTCCGACCGAACCTTCCAAGCTCTGCTCAGACGTTACCCGCTCCCACACCATCCCCAGATGCCAGGAGGCAGGGCTGGGAGCCCTGGTGGGTGCTGGCCTCACTCCACTGGATGTTCCAGGGCCTCATGCCCCGCTCGGCCCGGAGCTTGGAGAGAACAGAGCCTGGCCAAGCGCCATCCCCATGGGAGGCTGCAAGGAGCAAGTGGGTGCCCATGCAGGAAGCTGGGCCGGGGGAGGGGAGGGCAGGCGGCAGCTGGGTGCGGCCGTCCCGAGGGATGGGCGTCCAGACTGCTGGCTACCCGCGGGCCCCAAAGCGGAGGAAGTGGCCTGCAGAGTGGCCTCCTCGGGGCCCTGACCTGGGTGGGTGCGCAGGGCTGGGGGGCCGTGCTGGCCAACAGAAGGGCAAGGCTGCTCGGGGTGGGGGTGCGTCCGTTTGGCCAGCACATCGGCAAGAAATTCTCTCCTGCATTGGCAGCACCCGAAGTGGCCGCACAGCCGGAAGGATGCAAGTAGGGACCTCACTTCCCATCTGACTGGTCCACGGACTATTGCTTTTTTTTTTTTTTTAAGATTTTATTTACTTATTCATGAGAGACACAGAGAGAGGGAGAAAGGCAGAGACCCAGGCTGAGGGAGCAGCAGGCTCCATGCAGGGAGCCCGACGCGGGACTCGATCCCGGGACCCCGGGGTCACGCCCTGGGCTGAAGGCGGTGCTAAGCCGCTGAGCCACCTGGACTGCCTGGACTATTGCTTTTTTAAGGAAACTCCACCCCCAACGTGGGGCGCGAACTCATAACCCCGAGATCCAGATTCGCTCGCTCCACCGACTGAGCCGGCCAGGCGCCCCTGCATCGAAACTACTGCCTGCACCTCTGGGGCCACATTGCAGGGCTCGGAAAGGTCGGAAATGGGACAGAGACACAGAGGAAGCCGCGGGAGAGGCGAAGGCAGAGGGGACCCAGAGAAGAGGGCGCGGGGACAGGCTGTGGAAGGGTCACGCAGGGCGGGAAGGAGCCGCACCTGCCATCCTCGCGGTAGCCTGCAGCCCGCCCGCGCCCTGCCGCGCCCTGTTCTCCCACCCGGAGGAAAATTTAAAATCATATTTCCCTCTTTTGTCTGATACTCAATTCCCCCGAGGAATATTTTTGTTTGGCTTTGTTTTGTTGTTTTGTTTTGTTTTGTTTTGTTTTTTTTAAAGGAAAAATGTTCACGGAAGGTTATAAAACACATATAATTTACTCACGGTAATTGCCCACATGTTATTTATGTGCCGCGCTGGCAGTGAAACAGAGAAGAACGACTTGATCAATGCATTAGTCTAATCACGGGGTTCCTGCTCTTAATTTCTTTTGTTGGTAATTTCCATACTCGGGCAGCAATGCGTAGAATTATCTCGATTTACAGATCTCGAGACCCTGGGGAAAATCTCTTTGGAGCCATTTCTGCCTCCTGGGGAATTTGATATTTATTCAATACTGAGTTTGAGAGCCCTCTCATCCGGATTCAACAACTCCAAGTAACTCCTTAGGAACGTAGTGGGTCTCTGTGACACTTTCCCTCTTTTATTTGGCGATGCTGGGGGGCCGAGGAGCAGATCACGGGACGCGAGAGGCGAGGGGAGGCCGCGACTCGGCAGCCTGGGCGTTTGCGGAAAACCAACGGGCACGACCCAAACCCGCTGCTCTTTCTGTTCCTCCTCAACGCGTGCAAGTCCCCCGCCTCGCTTTGCCCGGAGTCTGTAATACAATATTTTTCCAGGGCCAAGGACTTATGGTAAGCCTCCTGGAGGCCGCGGGAGAAGTTTCCTGTAAGGCCCATTTGCCTTGACACAAGGAGACGCAGCGCGTGCCGTCAGCCAGGCCTGCTGAGCAGCGCCTTTCCCTGCCGGTTGCTGCCTTCCCGGGGGGCCGAGCAGAGCTTCTTTGTCCTGGGTCAGCACCTTGGGCTCTTCCAGCGGGGACGGGCTGCGATCCCTCAAACCGCCACGGGGATGTGGGCGACCCCAGCCCTTCGGTGGAGCAAAGGCCTTCAGAGGGGCCCACCCTGAGATCTCACAGACGGTCCCGTGTCTGAAGGTCCACGGACGTGGCTGAGGGGCCAGAGAGAGGCGGGCGGGCCGCTAACGGGGGGCACAGCCCAGAAGGCCTGGGGTTTCGGGTCGGCGGCGGTGGACACCAGCACCCTAATACCAGGGAATGCTTCCCTGATAGCGATCACGCTCGTGAGGACCCCGACTGGGCCCGACCCCTCATGGCCAACACCTAGCATCATCGGCACACAGGCCGCAAGCGACCGAGAGGGCATTTACGTCCAGGTTCCTCTGAGCCCACAAGTGCCTTTCCTTCCTTTGCCAGGGGAGCCGTCACTTCTCAGAAAAAACCCGGCCAAGCATGGGGCATGGTGACCCCCCACCCCGCCCTGGGGCTCCCTGGAGACCCCGACGTCCCCAGGACGGGAGACTCTCGGTGCCTGAAGCTGGTCAAGCTCTGGGACAAACCGGGACAGGCTGGTTTCCTTATCTGGAAGTGAAAATAAAACCTAAGCCCTTGGAGCAGGGTTAATACTCAAAGCCGTGAGAACGAGAAATCAGTGGCCGACCGGTGGTTTGAGGACGGGGTGCAGCCTTCCGGTGAGTTTTATTTGACGTGCGGGGCGTCCCTAAAGCATTTTAAAGAGAATGTGTTTGAGATTCAGGACAGTTCCTGCAGGAAGCCCAATCCCGGAATAGAAAGATCAGGCCCCAGAAGGCCGCGGGGGCAGCGGGGCCGGTTGCGGCCCAGCTCACCTCACAGGTGACGTCCCTGGCTTGGATTTCTGTGGACGGTTGAGTCTGGTGTCTGGAGAAGGGGGGCGTGTTACGCACGGGGACCGGGAAGCACCTTGCGATAGGTCCCCAAGTATCAAATCTGGTCGCAGAAGTCCCTTCTGTCGAGGCCTTGGCGGCCCTTCCAGGTTGACTCTCCCAGGGTCCCACGCAGAGCGGAGCAAGTTCCTGTTGTGAAGCCCGAATCCCAAACACATCTCCAGCACTCAGGAGGTTCACAGGCCCTCATCGCGGCTCGCCGTGAGGGCCGGAGGCTCGGGGCTGCGGCGGGCAGGGGCCTTCTGATTCCCACGGGAAAACGAATGTGTCCCCGCAAGGGCTTTCAGGACGGAGCTAGGCCCTGGGTGGTATTGCTCAAAATGGGCCGCTCCGCGCCACCGCCGCCCGGCCGACCGCCACGTAGGCGCTCGGCCCTAGGAAGCACGTTCCCGGGTGTCACTCCAGTTCCTGTTCACATCAGTCGTGCAAGCCGGATGATGCCATGTTCCCTGGATGGATGAAGCCCAGAGAGCTCGGGGTGGCCCCGCCCGGCACTTTTCACTCCCGATTTCCTTCGTCCTCAGCGCCGGGCGGTAAACCTTTAGTAACCAGGAGGCCCAGCTAACCAGAACGTGCCTTTGTCTTGGAGATCCTTCCAGAATGATTTTCTTTACAGGAAACGCCCATGGAGCTGCAGCCTTTCCTGCTCCTCTTCTGAGAGCCGTAGGTCTTCCTGGCAGCCCAGCGAGGCCCGCACTTGGGAGCGTGTGTGCAGGGCTTACCGCTACGGGCCGGGCGGGCTGTGGGCCGAGGCCCAGGACTCCCCCCTTCTCCCCGGGGGACGGGCTGCCTCCGTGGCTCCCCCTGCGGCACGGCCACCCGGGAGCCCACAAAGACGACCACCCCAGGTCCTCCCTATTCTTCGGAAACCGTCCGGATGTTCTTGCCCTGCGCCCCGACCTTGCGGTCTTACCCTTGCGGCTGAACAAGAGACACACAGGGCCTCTCCACTTGGCTGTGTGCAGCTTAACGAATGCGTATGAAGACCGTATAAATAATTCACATCACTCAAGAGGTGGTGAGCCGAACAAGTCCCTTCTGGTTACATTTATTTAAAGATAAGGTGAAACTAAGTGAGTGATGGCCCAGTTACAAAGGCCAGGGTCCAAGGGGGATTGGGACACTCTGAGTTACACCACCAGAGTGATTTGTGCAGAATTATGTCAACTTAGAGATCCTGGCACCTTGGGGGAAAAAGAAATGTCTTATCTCTAAGAAAAGTGATACGCGATGAGTATTTTCCAAGTGCGGCCCACGAGCTAATGCTACAGAGTTCAGTTTGGCTCCGGCAGGAAGAAAATTTCTATTTCAGTCTAAAAGGACCTCTGAATTAGTGACCGCAAGGTCGTCTTCACTCGGAAACGTCACTCGGGGACTCCTCGGAAACACGGGTGGGTCCTCCGGGTCCAGGGGGTTTGTTCTTTCCAGAACGAAGCACGCACGGGTGAGCTTCCAAAGGGACGAGAGGGCCTTTGACTGGACTCCATCGGTGAGGAAGACGTCGTCGTCTCTAAGCTCAAGCGAGGGAAGAGGTTACGGGGTGGCCGCAGGCCCGGGCGCCCCCCCGACCCCGACTTGGCAAGGTGGCGCGAAGCCCTTGGTCCCCTCCAGATCTTTGCCTTCCCTGGGCTGCGGCCGCATGTTTCCACCGCCCCCTCCCCCCCTTTCCCCACAGTGCCCCCTGCATCCCTGCATATTTCCACGGAAGACTTTTAGAACTTTGTAATAAGGAGATTGTATCGCCAGCTGACAATAAAATTTACGAAGCAGAGAATGCTTCCGTTAATACTTTCCGAGCGTCTTTGTTTTTGAACGACCAAGATGCTGAGAATATTCCAATTCAGTAACCCTGCCTCCAACAGGCAGCGGAACAGTTAGCGGGGTTGACAGATAGATGCAGCCACGATGCAATAATCCTTGCTGCATTGAACTTTGTATTTAAACACTTATTTTATGTTTAATTAATTTCTCCAAAGTGGAAAACTTCCAGGCTGCCTTTGAAGCAGACGGTTTGCGTGAAATATTTTGCTTTAAGACTGAGGGAGAGGAGAAGGAGGATGGAAATCGGGGAAAAAGGTTTATGTTTTTCCTGTTGTTTTTTCAAATATGATGTGACACAGTGAAAAAGCCTCCTGAAAGCACAATTCTTTGTGTGATGGAACAGAGATGCACCTATGAGTCTCACTTCATCAAAGAAACAGACGTGTATCTATAATTTATGCTTTGCTTTAAGCCTCCGCTGATCTGATGTGGCTTTTTTTTTTTTTTAAGACAACACAGGCAGCCCTGGCATCACTTGTCAATCACTGGGGCACGCTCAGATCGGAGACCATTAGTCGAGGAGATGGCAGGGTTTCTTTAATGACGCTTTCATATGTGCCGTGCTGGCAGCGAAACAGAGAGGGTCGGACTTGATCAATGCATCAGTCTAATCACAGCGTCCCTGCTCCTAATTTCTTTTGTCGGCGATTTCCATACACGGGCTGTGCCCAGGATCCTGGCGAAGACCCGTTCGGAGCCCCGCGTGTCCCGTGCGGTCACCCGGGCCGGACACGGCTCCGTGGGAAGGGATGTTTGCGAGGCAGGGCCCGGGGTGGGGAGGTGGGGGGCGGCTGCACGGTGGCCCTGGCGTCCCGGGTGGCATCGAGGACCTGGAAAGCCCGCCCCACGCCAGCCCTGGCTCAGGCCCCGCAGCCCGGTGGCCGCCCCCCGGGTGATCCCGGCCCCCTCGGCCCATCGGCGCAGCGAGCGTTCCCCGAAAGCAGAATGTGTGTATAATGAACAAGTTTCATGTTCAACATTTTAAGTGTCTATTTATGAGTCCTGATAATTAGCCCTTTGTCTGCGACTCCAGTAAGTGATTAGAGTCCGGGCTCGCGCTATTCGTGTCGCGCGCCAACGTGGTCCTCCTGGGCCGGAGGGTCACAAGGTGGGGGCACCTGAGCGGCCCAGCCTTCGGGGAGCCGGGCCCGCTCCTCCTCGGCTCCCCTTCTCCTCTGGCTCCTTCTGAGTTCGGACTCTTGGAACCGCAATCCTTTGCCTTTGTTCTCTACGTGTTTCCCGCTCACTCCCCTGGTGAGCATTTTTTAACATAATACCCTGCGCGTGATATTTGTACCTTTTGCAAAATCTTGTCAGGACGCGACGAGGCTTAAGATCCTTTCCAAACGAATCATTCCCGGAATCAAAATATTATGAGGGAGG